>NC_069500.1:346469097-346769097 GCF_027579735.1 Bombina bombina
TTAAATAAAACAACTGCAAGTGGAAAAAAAAATAGATGCCCAAACATTTTTTCACCCAGTTACCTCAGAAAATTAAACGACTTTTTACATGCCAGCAAAAAACGTTTAACATTAAATAAATTTAGTGTTATTAAAAGCCTGTTGCCTAGTCCCCCCTGCAAATTAGGCTAAAGTTTATGCATACAGGTATACATTCCAGTGAAGTGCCATTCCCCAGAATACTGAAGTGTAAAATATACATACATGACAGCCCCTGATACCAGTTGCTGCTACTGCATTTAAGGCTGAGAGTTTACATTATATCGGTATGGCAGAATTTTCTCATCAATTCCATTGTCAGAAATAATATAAGCTGCATACATACCTCTTTGCAGATTAATCTGCCCGCTGTCCCCCTGATCTGAGTTTACCTTCTCCTCAGATGGCCAGAGAAACAGCAATATGATCTTAACCTACTCCGGCTAAAATCATAGAAAAACTCAGGTAGATTCTTCTTCCAAATTCTACCAGAGAAAGGAATAAACACACTACCGGTGCTATTATAAAATAACAAACTTGTGATTTGAAGGTATAAAACTAAGTATAATCACCACAGTCCTCTCCACAACACCTATCTATTCGTTGGGTGCAAGAGAATGACTGGTAATGGCAGTTAGGGGAGGAGCTATATAGCAGCTCTGCTGGGTGAATCCTCTTGCACTTCCTGTTGGGGAGGCAGTTAATATCCATAAGTAATGGATAAGATCCGTGGATACTGGATACACTTACAAGAGAAATAATTTCTTAAATATAGGGGGATGGAACAAAAGGTTATGCGGGCCTTTCCCATCCTTATTTATTATGTCCGCCACCCGCTTTGGGTATAGGAAAAAAAGGGGCCAACATCGGGGGCACCGGAACTCTAGGAACTTGTCCATTCTTACATAATTTCTCTGGAATGGAGATGACCAAATTGTCAAATCATCCGAGTTGATAATACCTCCTTAAGCAGTGCGCGGAGATGTTCTAATTTAAATTTAAATGTTACAACATCAGGTTCAGCTTGTTGAGAAATTTTTCCTGAATCTGAAATTTCTCCCTCAGACAAAACCTCCCTCCTGGCCCCTTCAGATTGGTGTGAGGGTATGTCAGAACAGTTATCATCAGCGTCCTCTTGCTCTTCAGTGTTTAAAACAGAGCAATCGCGCTTTCTCTGATAAGTAGGCATTTTGGATAAAATGTTTGCAATAGAATTATCCATTACGGCCGTTAATTGTTGCATGGTAATAAGTATTGGCGCACTAGATGTACTAGGGGCCTCTTGTGTGGGCAAAACTGGTGTAGACACAGAAGGGGATGAGGAATCATCTTGGGCAATATCATTATCTGTGGCATCATTGTCCCTACTTTGTTTGGACACTATGGCACAATTATCACATAAATTTAAATGGGGAGAAACCTTGGTTTTCATACATATAGAACATAGCTTATCTGATGGTACAGACATGTTAAACAGGCTTAAACTTGTCAACAAAGCACAAAAAAACGTTTTTAAAATAAAACCGTTACTGTCCACTTTAAATTTTTAAACTGAACACACTTTATTACTGAATATGTGAAAAAGTATGAAGGAATTGTTCAAAATTCACCAAAATTTCACCACAGTGTCTTAAAGCTTAAAAGTATTGCACACCAAATATGGAAAGCTTTAACCCTTCAAAAATAACGGAACCGGAGCCGTTTTTACATTTAACCCCTATACAGTCCCAGCTAGTTCAGCTTTGCTGAGACCCAACCAAGCCCAGAGGGGAATATGATACCCAAACTGACGCCCTTCTATAAGCTTTTTCAGTGGTTTCTTAGCTCCCTCACACATGCATCTGCATGCCTTGCTCTCCAAAAACAACTGCGCATTAGAGTGGGCGCGAAAATGAGGCTCTGCTATGACATAGAAAAAGGCCCCCATCTGAAAAAGTGTCAATACAGTGCCTGCCGTTTTTTAAAACAATCCCAAGATTATAATAACTATTAATAGTTATAATCTGCAAAATATGCTTAGCAAAGTAATCGTTTTAGCCCAGAAAAATGTCTACCAGTTTTTTTAAGCCTTATGAAGCCCTTTATTCTTTTACTTAATCTAAGAAAATGGCTTACCGGTCCCCATATGGGAAATGACAGCCTTCCAGCAGTACATAGTCTTGTTAGAAAATGTGGCCAGTCATACCTCAAGCAGAAAAGTCTCAATCGTGTTTCCCCCACTGAAGTTACTTCATCTCAACAGTCCTGTGTGGAAACAGCAATCGATTTTAGTAACGTTTGCTAAAATCATCTTCCCTCTTTACAAACAGAATCTTCATCTCTTTTCTGTTTCAGAGTAAATAGTACATACCAGCACTATTTTAAAATAACAAACCACTTGATTGAAGGATAAAAACTACATTTAAACACCAAAAAACTCTTAACCATCCTCTGTGGAGATGTTGCCTGTGCAACGGCAAAGAGAATGACTGGGGTAGGCGGAGCCTAGGAGGGATCATGTGACCAGCTTTGCTGGGCTCTTTGCCATTTCCTGTTGGGGAAGAGAATATCCCACATGTAAGGATGACGCCGTGGACCGGACACACCTATGTTGGAGAAATGAGTCTATAATTTAGTGTGAAGTACAGAGGCAAGCTGCTAAGTAAGTGGGTGTAAAGTTTGAGTAAACAAAATACAAAAACGACCCTGCTGTAAAAGTAAAAAAACACTAAACCACATTCATTAAATTATCATTTTCACTAACAGAATCCCTTTCAGTAAAATCTTACTTTAATAAGATGTGGCTGAAACACTGCAGTGCTCTCTCTGCCTCTCTTCCTGCTCTGTAAGGATTCAGGAAGTGACAGTGGCACATTCCACTGCACTTACAGGGGACGAACAGAACTCTCTTTTTCACTTTAGCAAAGCTAGCAGGTTCACAGGACAGCAACAAAATATATGAAAGTGTTTTTTTTCCGTTTTTGTTTTGTTGTTATATGATTTAACATCCAGCCCCAACCCTATGTTCCACTTACTAATGCCTCTCGCTGGATTGGTTCAGCCCAAATAGGACTGCCTCAAATAAGCATGTTAATGGGGCCATGCAATGATCTTAACCACTTGCATCCTGTAGGTGGCACAGCATGTTGTGTAATGGTGGGCAGACCTGCTTGTGCCTCTCCATTACACAACATATAGCTGTGAGAAAAAAAAAATGCTGGGGAAAGAAAAAAAAAAATTACAATTTTTTTTTTTTTTTTTTTTTTTTAAAAGCCAATAAAAAAAAAAATTTTTGCCCAAATGGAGGTGAAGCACTGCCTCACCTGCCTCTAGATGACTGCACATCACTGGTAGAGAAATATAAAGGATTTGTTCCATCCATGAAAGTTCTTTATAAAAGGATATTTATTTTATCTCATGTCAGGGTCCAAAGCAAAGCGTAACAACGTTTCGGCCTACAATAAGCCCTTAGTCATGATAAAATAAAGGCTCCTTATTTAAAGAATTTTCGTGGCTGGAACCAATATTTATGTCTATGGAAGTGGCCATTCCTGTGTTCAGTGCCTGACAAAGGTTTTGCGTGGTTTCTACACCTGAATCTTTGATAATGTAGAGAATAAAAAGGGACATTGTACACTAGATTTTTCTTTTGCATAAATGTTATGTAGATTATCCATTTATATAGGCCATCTGGAAGGGTTTTTTTGAGAGGGGGGGGGGAAACACCTTATAGTTTTCCTGATTTTTTAAATAACATTGTGCTGTTTTCAGACTCCTAACCAAGGCCCAAAGTTTTAGATGTATACGGATGTATACAGATTTCTGTTAGCTCCTGTTTGTCTAATCTGTCTTTTCATATGCAGGGACGGGGGGGGGAGAGTGTCTGCTCTTTGTGTTCACAGCCTATTTCAGTGGGTTGTCCCAAAATTACTCATCAGCAGTGCTAAATTTGGAGCTTCTAAGTAAGTTTTTAAAAGGTTTTATACTGTATGTTTATAACAGTGCCTGTTACATATTTTTCTTTATAGTAGTATCTTACATGCAGTTATATAAAAATTGGTGTATACTGTCCTCCCTTTAAAAAGGAGGAGACAGACATATCCTGCAGTCCACAAAGCTAAAAGGACCAGTGGGTCAGAGTAATAAGGACTGGTCTCATGGTCATATAAAACTTGTAAGAAAAGTTTGGGAACCTTTGGGAAATAACCTGGATTTCTGCATTGAATGCTCATTAAATGTGGTCAAAAATAGACAAACACCGTCTGGACTAAACTAGTAACACAATTACACTTTAAAAAAAAAAAAAATTCGAAGGCATTCAGTAATAATTCACAGTGCAGGGCTGGAAAAAGAGAACCTTTGAAATTAGTAACTTGTTGATTCCTCCTTTAGCAACACTAAATTCCCACTAAATGTTTCCTGTAGCTGTTTATAAGACTTGTAAAAACATTGAGGATGAATTTTTAAAAATTTTTTACCGTTCCTCTCTACAAATCGGTTTCAGTTCATCAACATTTCTGGGTTGCCATGATTGCACAGCCCTCTCAGGTCATGCCACTGCATCTTAATTAAGGGACACTAAAGTCAAAATTAAACTTTCATGATTCAGATAGAAGTCAATTGGAAAGTTTCTTAAAACTATGTTCGATTATCAAATTTTGAACATTCTGTTTATATACACACACTTACTTTCTCAGACACCAGCTTCTACTGAGCATGTGCATAAGATCACACGGTAATAGGTATGCTAAGCCTGTGATTAGTTGATGACTCTCATGATACAGGAGGCCAGCAAATGGGGGGGGGGATACTTTTGCCAGAACAAGAATATCAACTGCTTATTTGAAATTCAGAGTAAGTGTTTAATGCATTGTCTTTTTCATTAGGCGTGTGTTTATTAAGCAATTATTTTTGTATTTAGTGGTCTCCTTTAGGTTAAGGTCAGGATTCTGACTTGGCCATTTCAAAACACAAATAGTCTTTTTCAGTCATTATTCAGTCACTGCCTTTTTGCATCACTCAACCTCTCTTTAGCTTGAGGGTCATGGGCTGCTACCCTGACATTCTCCTGTAAATGTCTTGATATACTTTTGAAATCATTGATCCCTCAATGATTGCAAGGCATCCAGACCCCAAGACAAAAAGCAGCCCAAACACAGGAATGCTCCCTTCACCATGCTTTACAGTTCGGATGAGGGATTTGTGTTAGTGTGCAGTGCCCTTTTTACTCCACACATACTATTGTGCTACTTGCCACAAATTTTAACTTTTGTCTCCTCTATCCACAACACTTTTCCTCCAGGTGGTCTTGGGCAATTGTGAGACATGCCATGTTTTTATTTTTTTTCTAGACAGCATTGGTTTACTTTGTGGTGTCATTCCATTCAGTATTTTTCTGATAAGACACCAAAAACAAAGATTTTTGCAATTTGTAGAGTTTTCTGGAGGTCTTTTTGCCATCACCCTTGGGTTCTTTTTCACCTCTTTCAGGATTGCTTGTTGTGATCTTGTAGTGATCGTTGCAGGATGCCCACTCGGAGGGAGTGTAACAGTACTAAATTTTCTCCATTTGTAAACAATTTTTCTAACATAGATTGATGAATACCCATTTCTTTAACAATGCTTTTGTAACCTTTATTCTATGGAAAATAGACAAAGCACTAGTGGCAACACCTGTAGCTCTCCTCAAAAGGTCTCCTAGTAGACCAAAGTGTGGCAGAAAATGAAAAAGGAGGAAGAAGCGCCTAAAAAAAAAAAAGGTATGAACAGTATTTTATTGGATAATGTACTATCCGACATACATAAAAACAGATGTGGTAATATCTACATAAAATAAAAACATGGATCCATGATTAAATTAAAAAAAAAAAAAAAATGATAAAAACAGACATACAGAATACAATGGTAATACGAAATACCTCTTTGTGGTATCAGATAAACAAAATTTGTGTTTATCTCAAATATGTACCGTACTACAGTACTAATATATGGTCAAAGGAGATACAATGTGAAAAAAAAATTGAAAAATGTAAAAAATGAGTGAAAAAAAAAAAAAAAAAAAGGAAGAGTAAAAATCCAATAAACAGGGGCGGAGCTAACCACCAGAGTGATTGGATGTATACTACATGAGCTCCGGAGCATAATCTCGATTTTAGGGGTAAAATTGATAGGGTTACCCCGCTACAGACTAGAAGTCCCTGATAAAGACCATAATAAAGCTATATCCCTCATCGATGCTACCGACTTTAAAATAAGGCTTTAGCAGAACCTATACTTTTGATTCCGGCCTTTTAAGGCGGCCACGAGATTACAGGCAACGGGACAACAAAATGGGCGGTGGTGAACGACTGGAAAAAAAAAAAAAAAGGGTCTTGTGTATCCTAGAGACTTCCCTTCAGCGTAATGGAGCAACAAACTGCTAAGTGTGATAGCAGAGATGTCGCAAAGCAGACAACCAACTGCGAGCTCTATGCATGGACACGGATAACAAGCACCAGAAATGATCCGCTAGTTTCCAACCATGAACGTCCATAACCCTACAATCAATGAATCTGTCCCTACCTCACAGAGGGATGCCTGCAGAAACAGGAGCAAAGATCGCTAGGGATAAGTTCTTCAGAATCCTGCATGCTCTCACCCGATGCTTGATCTGCTAGGAGAACCTACCGCAGGATGCTTTATGCACACTAGAAAGGGATCCATACATGCTTGGAGACGCTGCAAAGGCAAGATAGGGCCGACACCCAGCTACAGGGTTGTGATGCGACCATATCATTATTAATCCTGGAGCAGCCCTTAACCCGGCCTTGACCTGGAGACAGATATGAAGTTTGAAAATCCTTGTGCTTCCAGATCGGATGAACTCTGAACGAGCCTTACTACCTAGAGACAAATTCTAGAAACTGGTATTGGATGACGTTTATAATGACCTGCTATGTCCTTAAGTAATGCTCTGAAGATGTGGGACATATGTACTTTTTAGTAACTTTGTTCTCTGTCGTTAGATTACATTTGTATAATGTTATGGCACTATATATTTGCATTTGTTTCATTAGTTCTCATGTTTCCTGTTCTACGACTACTATATTCCAATTTACGCTTCTTACAACCCACTTTTTTTTTTTTTACACTAGCCGAGTTAATATAGCATAGTATAATTATAGCTAGTTTTTGATATACAAGTTAACTCCCATTATATGCGGCAAACTTGGATATCCTGGGCTTTAAAGTGTATGGTAAAGTTGCTGCTTATGCTATCATTATTTATGTTTAAGAGTAGGTGGGACATTAGTCGCTATGTTTATTTGTTAAAAAAAATCGAAAAACATAATTTATGCTTACCTGATAAATTCCTTTCTTCTGTTGGTGTGATCAGTCCACGGGTCATCATTACTTCTGGGATATAAACTCCTCCCCAACAGGAAATGCAAGAGGATTCACCCGAGCAGAGCCTGCATATAGCTTCCTCCCCTCTACGTTCAAGTCCCAGTCATTCGACCAAGAATCAACGAGGAAAAGGAGTAACCAAGGGTGAAGTGGTGACTGGAGTATAATTTAAAGATATTTACCTGCCTTAAAACAGGGCGGGCCGTGGACTGATCACACAAACAGAAGAAAGGAATTTATAAGGTAAGCATAAATTATGTTTTCTTCTGTTTATGTGTGATCAGTCCACGGGTCATCATTACTTCTGGGATACCAATACCAAGCAAAAGTACACGGATGACGGGAGGGATAGGCAGGCTCATTATACAGAAGGAACCACTGCCTGAAAAACCTTTCTCCCAAAAATAGCCTCCGAAGAAGCAAAAGTGTCAAATTTGTAAAATTTGGAAAAAGTATGAAGTGAAGACCAAGTTGCAGGCCTTGCAAATCCTGTTCAACAGAGGCCTCATTCTTAAAGGCCCAAGTGGAAGCCACAGCTCTAGTGGAGTGAGCTGTAATTCTTTCAGGAGGCTGCTGTCCAGCAGTCTCATAGGCTAAACGTATTATGCTACGAAGCCAAAAAGAGAGAGAGGTAGCAGAAGCTTTTTGACCTCTCCTCTGTCCAGAGTAAACGACAAACAAGGAGAAGTTTGGCGAAAATCTTTAGTTGCCTGCAAGTAGAACTTGAGGGCACGAACTACATCCAGATTGTGTAAAGACGTTCCTTCTTTGAAGAAGGATTTGGACACAAGGATGGGAACAACAATCTCTTGATTGATGTTCCTGTTAGTGACTACCTTAGGTAAGAACCCAGGTTTAGTACGCAGAACTACCTTGTCTGAGTGAAAAATCAGATAAGGGGAATCACAATGTAAGGCTGATAACTCAGAGACTCTTCGAGCCGAGGAAATAGCCATTAAAAAACAGAACTTTCCAAGATAACATTTTTATATCAATGGAATGAAGGGGTTCAAACGGAACACCCTGTAAAACGTTAAGAACTAAGTTTAAACTCCATGGTGGAGCAACAGCTTTAAACACAGGCTTGATCCTAGCTAAAGCCTGACAAAAGGACTGGACGTCTGGATTTTCGACAGACGTCCTGTGTAACAAGATGGGACAGAGCTGAAATCTGTCCCTTTAATGAACTAGCTGATAAACCCTTTTCTAAACCTTCTTGTAGAAAAGACAGTATCCTAGCGATCCTAACCTTACTCCAGGAGTAACCTTTGGATTCGCACCAGTATAGGTATTTCCGCCATATTTTATGGTAAATCCTTCTGGTAACAGGCTTCCTAGCCTGAATCTAGGGTATCAATAACCGACTCAGAAAAACCACGTTTTGATAAAATCAAGCGTTCAATTTCCAAGCAGTCAGCTTCAGAGAAGTTAGATTTTGATGTTTGAATGGACCCTGTATCAGAAGGTCCTGTCTTAGAGGTAGAGGACCAAGGCGGACAGGATGACATGTCCACTAGATCTGCATACCAAGTCCTGCGTGGCCATGCAGGTGCTATTAGAATTACTGATGCTCTCTCCTGTTTGATTTTGGCAATCAATCGAGGAAGCAGCGGGAAGGGTGGAAACACATAAGCCATCCTGAAGTTCCAAGGTGCTGTCAAAGCATCTATCAGAACTGCTCCCGGATTCCCTGGATCTGGACCCGTAGCGAGGAAGTTTGGCGTTCTGGCGAGACGCCATGAGATCTATCCTCTGGTTTGCCCCAACGTCGAAGTATTGGGCAAAGACCTCCGGATGAAGTTCCCACTCCCCCGGATGAAAAGTCTGGCGACTCAAGAAATCCGCCTCCCAGTTCTCCACTCCCGGGATGTGGATTGCTGACAGGTGGCAAGAGTGAGACTCTGCCCAGCGAATTATCTTTGATACTTCCATCATTGCTAGGGAGCTTCTTGTCCCTCCCTGATGGTTGATGTAAGCTACAGTCGTGATGTTGTCCGACTGAAACCTGATGAACCCCCGAGTTGTTAACTGGGGCCAAGCCAGGAAGGGCATTGAGAACTGCTCTCAATTCCAGAATGTTTATTGGAAGGAGACTCTCCTCCTGATTCCATAGTCCCTGAGCCTTCAGAGAATTCCAGACAGCGCCCCAACCTAGTAGGCTGGCGTCTGTTGTTACAATTGTCCAGTCTGGCCTGCTGAATGGCATCCCCTGGACAGGTGTGGCCGATGAAGCCACCATAGAAGAGAATTTTTGGTCTCTTGATTCAGACTTCAGAGTAGGGGACAAATCTGAGTAATCCCCCATTCCACTGACTTAGCATGCATAATTGCAGCGGTCTGAGGTGTAGGCGTGCAAAAGGTACTATGTCCATTGCCGCTACCATTAAGCCGATCACCTCCATGCATTGAGCTACTGACGGGTGTTGAATGGAATGAAGGACAGCGGCATGCATTTTGAAGCTTTGTTAACCTGTCTTCTGTCAGGTAAATCTTCATTTCTACAGAATCTATAAGAGTCCCCAAGAATGGAACTCTTGTGAGAGGAAAGAGAGAACTCTTCTTTTCGTTCACTTTCCATCCATGCGACCTTAGAAATGCCAGAACTAACTCTGTATGAGACTTGGCAGTTTGAAAGCTTGAAGCTTGAATTAGAATGTCGTCTAGGTACGGAGCTACCGAAATCCCTCGCGGTCTTAGTACCGCTAGAAGGGCACCCAGAACCTTTGTGAAGATTCTTGGAGCCGTAGCCAATCCGAATGGAAGAGCTACAAACTGGTAGTGCCTGTCTAAGAAGGCAAACCTTAGATACCGGTGATGATCTTTGTGGATCGGTATGTGAAGGTAAGCATCCTTTAAATCCACTGTGGTCATGTACTGACCCTCTTGGATCATGGGTAAGATTGTCCGAATAGTTTCCATTTTGAACGATGGAACTCTTAGGAATTTGTTTAGAGTCTTTAAATCTAAGATTGGCCTGAAAGTTCCCTCTTTTTTGGGAACCACAAACAGGTTTGAGTAGAAACCCTTGTCCTTGTTCCGACCGCGGAACCGGATGGATCACTCCCATTAATAACAGATCTTGTACGCAGCGTAGAAACGCTTCTTTCTTTATCTGGTTTGTTGACAACCTTGACAGATGAAATCTCCCTCTTGGGGGAGATAATTTGAAGTCTAGAAGGTATCCCTGCGATATGATCTCTAGAGCCCAGGGATCCTGAACATCTCTTGCCCAGGCCTGGGCGAAGAGAGAGGAGTCTGCCCCCCACTAGATCCGGGTCCCGGATCGGGGGCTCTCGGTTCATGCTGTCTTTGGGGCAGCAGCAGGTTTCCTGGCCTGCTTGCTCTTGTTCCAGGACTGGTTAGGCTTCCAGCCTTGCCTGTAACGAGCAACAGCTCCTTCCTGTTTTGGTGCAGTGGAGGTTGATGCTGCTCCTGTTTTAAAGTTCCGAAAGGGACGAAAATTAGACTGTCCTAGCCTTAGCTTTGGCTTTGTCTTGAGGTAGGGCGTGGCCCTTACCTCCTGTAATGTCAGCGATAATTCTCTTTCAAACCGGGCCCAAATAAAGACTGCCCCTTGAAAGGTATATTAAGTAATTTGGACTTAGAAGTAACATCAGCTGACCAGGATTTTAGCCACAGCGCCCTACGTGCCTGTATGGCGAATCCTGAGTTCTTAGCCGTAAGTTTGGTTAAATGTACTACGGCCTCCGAAATGAAGGAATTAGCTAGTTTAAGGACTCTAAGCCTGTCCGTAATGTCGTCTAGCGTAGATGAACTAAGGTTCTCTTCAAGCGACTCAATCCAAAATGCTGCCGCAGCCGTAATCGGCGCGATACATGCAAGGGGTTGTAATATAAAACCTTGTTGAACAAACATTTTCTTAAGGTAACCCTCTAATTTTTTATCCATTGGATCTGAGAAAGCACAGCTATCCTCCACCGGGATAGTGGTACGCTTAGCTAAAGTAGAAACTGCTCCCTCCACCTTGGGGACCGTTTGCCATAAGTCCCGAGTGGTGGCGTCTATTGGAAACATCTTTCTAAATATTGGAGGGGGTGAGAACGGCACACCGGGTCTATCCCACTCCTTAGTAACAATTTCAGTTAGTCTCTTAGGTATAGGAAAAACGTCAGTACCTCGCCGGTACCCGCAAAGTATTTATCCAACCTACACAGTTTCTCTGGTATTGCAACGGTGTTACAATCGTTGAGAGCTGCTAAGACCTCCCCTAGTAATACACGGAGGTTCTCCAATTTAAATTTAAAATTTGAAATATCTGAGTCCAATCTGTTTGGATCAGAACCGTCACCCACAGAATGAAGCTCTCCGTCCTCATGCTCTGCGAGCTGTGACGCAGTATCAGACATGGCCCTAGCATTGTCAGCGCACTCTGTTCTCACCCCAGAGTGATCACGCTTGCCTCTTAGTTCTGGTAATTTAGACAAAACTTCAGTCATAACAGTAGCCATATCTTGTAATGTTATCTGTAATGGCCGCCCAGATGTACTAGGCGCCAAAATATCACGCACCTCCCGGGCGGGAGATGCAGGTACTGCCGCGTGAGGCGAGTTAGTCGGCATAACTCTCCCCTCGCTGTTTGGTGAAATTTGTTCACATTGTACAGATTGACTTTTATTTAAAGTAGCATCAATACAGTTAGTACATAAATTTCTATTGGGCTCCACCTTGGCATTGGAACAAATGACACAGATATCTTCCTCTGAGTCAGACATGTTTAACACACTAGCAAAAAACTTACAACTTGGTTATAATCTTTTTTAGCAAAAAACGTACTGTGCCTCAAAGAGGTACTAACGATTAAATGACAGTTGAAATAGTGAACTGAAAAACAGTTATAGCATCAAACTTTAAAACAACAAAACTTTTAGCAAAGGTTTGTTCCCATTAGTAAAATAACAATAATTAAATTTGACATAAAAAATACAAAGCAACGTTTTTATTCACAGTCACTATAAGAATTCTCACAGCTCTGCTGAGAGAATTTACCTCCCTTCAAAGAAGTTTGAAGACCCCTGAGATCTATCAGAGATGAACCGGATCATGCAGGAAAAATAAAAGTAACTGACTGGTATTTTTTGATGCGTAGCAAAGAGCGCCAAAACGGCCCCTCCCTCTCCCACACAGCAGTGAAGAGAAACGAAACTGTCACAAATAAAGCAAAAAACTGCCAAGTGGAAAATAATGCCCAAATATTTATTCACACAGTACCTCAGCAATGTAAACGATTCTACATTCCAGCAAAAACGTTTAACATGATAAATAGTTATTAAAAAGGATTAGTGACCTTTAACAGAGTAGTTCCGGTGAAATACCATCCCCAGAATACTGAAGTGTATACATACATGTCATTTTAACGGTATGGCAGGATTTTCTCATCAATTCCATTCAGAAAATAAAAACTGCTACATACCTCAATGCAGATTCCTCTGCCCGCTGTCCCCTGATCTGAAGCCTTTACCTCCCTCAGATGGCCGAGAACAGCAATATGATCTTAACTACTCCGGTTAAAATCATAGTAAAAAACTCTGACAGATTCTTCCTCAAACTCTGCCAGAGAAGTAATAACACGCTCCGGTGCTATTTTAAAATAACAAACTTTTGATTGAAGTCATAAAAACTAAGTATAATCACCATAGTCCTCTCACACATCCTATCTAGTCGTTGGGTGCAAGAGAATGACTGGGACTGACGTAGAGGGGAGGAGCTATATGCAGCTCTGCTGGGTGAATCCTCTTGCATTTCCTGTTGGGGAGGAGTTATATCCCAGAAGTAATGATGACCCGTGGACTGATCACACATAACAGAAGAAATAAACCTTTATAATCAATTGTTTTCCAAAAGATCGTCTACTGTTGCTTGCTCCTCCAACGTCTTACTTCCTGTTGTATATTGAGCTGTAGCTGAGAGCGGTCCAACCCTGCTCACTACGTCATTTTGCTTGCTCCCAATACATACCATTGGTGCATGCAAAGTAAACGTCACAATGTAAACAATGAAAATCGGAGATTCATTGCTTACATTTCTGAATGAAACACGTATACGTTTTGCTCCGATCCAGATCCCCTAGTCTAGACTAAACTATTTTACTAACGTAACTTGAAATTCCCTAGTGTAACTACCAGACATACATTAAACGGGTGCGCACATGGAATGATTGACATCTAGCAATGACTCGCGCATGCGCTTTAGATCATTGGGAGTGTCAGAAAAACTCCAGGTCGCTATCGGCCTGGATTTCAATAGGCTAAAAAGAAAACGTGATCCCAACATTAAAAAAAAAAAAATGCAGCCGGGTGGACTACGGAACGATAGAAATCTGAGGATTGAAAGGTAATAAAAAAGTTTAAAAAATTAAAATGATTAAAATTCATGAATTAAACATACTAAATTAAAAGGAGTAAGCTTAGGGAGGTTGTGCAGACACGCAACGTTACCATCACTTTAACTATATTTTTGTTCATAGCCAATGCCAAGTTACTGCTCAGTTAGGGACACTGCCGCAAGTCAAAGCTCATCACGGCTGAGCAACATAGGTCCATAAAAAGTGGAATGGGCTAAATATCACAAGCTCATCGTAGATGTGAGTTAAGCTGACCTTCCATCTTGAGACTTTCACTGTCACTCGTGACACCTTGCCTGCAGGACATATGGATCTAAATATCCATGTTTATTTATGGGGTGCTAGTTGCAAGCTAAATGCTTATATTGCCGTATTTCCAGTCTTCAATGCTGTGTTGAAGTGTGCTGTTCTTTGTTTCCCTGCTATTATGCTATAAATATGTTTAATATGTTAGGTCCTCCTATCTCGCTAATGTTTCGGGATAACCTAAAAACCAAATTGAATAATACTTATGGAGACCCTCTCCAGAGTTTCCTACTCTTCACATAAACTTAAGGTAAAGCTATTTTCCTTAACTTCTGCATACAAGTATATACACTGCGGTCAATTCATTGACTCTGAACAGGGTAATAGGGGGTGCTGGGGGTAAAGTTTGCTGCTTATTTTTGTGTGTTTTTTTTTGTCTGTTTAATTAGACAGAGGTTTGATTATTCCCCCTCCCTCCAAGCCTGGCTAACTAGAATATGACCATCTGCTAGATATTATCCGAGATCGATAACCCATATTTATCTAACGGCAAGCTAGCTTAAAAATAAAATGATCTAGTTATAAGCTGTAGATACTAACTGTGACCACTAGAGGGGAGTCAATGATTATAGTTTGCTATATTCTGTGGAGGTACGTGATTTGTAGCTTGATTTACTCAATTGCCCCGGTCTGTCTCAAGATTCCAAGCCCTCTGATTTTAGCTCTGCTATGCACAAACACATATGTCTATACATTTAGGTCTCAGGGAAGTATATGATCAGCATTCTTAAAGGGACACTAAACCCAGAAATTTTCTTTCATGATTCAAATAGAGAAAACAATTTTAAACAACATTCCAATTTACGTCTAATTTGCTTCATTCTTTAGATATCCTTTTGTTGAAGAAATAGCAATCTACATGGGTGAGCCAATCACATGAGGCATCTATGTGCAGCAAACAATCAGCAGTTACTTAGCCTATCTAGATATGCTTTTCACCAAACTATATCAAGAGATTTAAAGCAAATTAGATAATAGAAGTAAATTAGAAAGTTTTTTAAAATGTCATACTCTTTCTAAATCATGAAAGAAAAAAAAATGGGTATCATGTACCTTTAAGTACCCTGCACCAGCAAATCACATATTATATTGTTTATCATATTTAGTTTGGTTCATTACCCCCGCTATAATAATCTAAATAAGTTAACTTCTACCTTTACAAAACTGGTTCACCTGATTAATGTTCTGATCCCTAAAGCTACTGGCTGTATTTTCTCTAGAAATAATAAATCTCTGCTGGTTTCATAATGCAGCTATATATTATATATAAGCTCAAATTTGATTTTGGTAAACAGTATGGCTATGTGACTGAATATCCTCTTCCCGAGTATCTTTATGTACTATATTAGCTCCACAATGCACAGCATTGTTTCTATGGGGCACTAATAAATTACACCCAATGTCTGCTAGATGGCATAGCAATTACAGCCTTACTGATATTTTTTACAGATAGAATTTATGGTTCATATCCAAGCTCACTTGCCATTGTTTATTATACTGTACCCTATAACTTTGTCTGTATATACTGCAGACCTATGCATACTGAAACCTGCCTTCACTACCTTTTATTACTTGTTAGAGGCACTGGTTTCTTGTTTGATGACAGTATTAAACACGTTTGTAGCTTCATGTTTTCTATGTGTCTTAATTAGCCATGCTGTTTAGAAATGTGCTTAAAATATAACTAGTTATGTCAGACGGACTACTATGACTTAAACCCAAGCGGTTTGGCCGGATAGACCCGCAAACAAAGAAAAATGTGCTACGGAAGCAGCTTGGTAGCACTCTACATGGAACGGATTCCCTCTGTCAATGCACCAACAATACTAAAATTGGAAAAAGAGAATGTGAAATATACTGAGATATCCTAACTTTTATCTGAGGAATGGTTCTTAGAATTTGTGTAGTCTTAGGGCTTGCGGTTTGGTTAATTTTATAAGCCACAAATTTCAACAATATCTAGCAACAAATTTTTCCTAGTTGTGGGGTTATAGGGCCCGTACCCACATGACAGGGTTGCTGTGAATAATATTTATGGTGAAAACATACCGTTCATAGATTTGCTTATCTCTGCTCTTACTACTGAATCATCTAAACAAACAATCTCAGAAGTTTTAGATTTACATTGCAGCTTTCTATATTGTAAATGCCTAAGACATTACTAGATTTGAGTCCAGAAAACTATTTTTTGCCAATCTAAAAATTTATACTGATCTCCCTATATTAGTCCTATGCAGGCTCTGTCCATTTCCTGACCGTAATAGGTACCCCTGCATTTTGAGGGAAACAGATTATTATCTGTTTAGATTTCCACTTTATTTTCATGAATGATCTATGTTACTCTTCATTATAAACTCTTCCATCCCTATATAACCAGTGCTTCCAGAGAATAGAAGGGTGAGTTCCTATAATTGCGAATTGTAAGTCTATAATTGAGGCACTGACAGATTACAGGTGTATATATTTCATTATTAGACGGATAATTCAGTCCAAATGTCAGCTTTGTGGTACTCAGTAGTCATGTTAGTTAGTAGTATACCCTTATTATTCCTCACTATTAAGAACATATCGATTTCCCAAAGTCATTTGTGCTCCCCCCCCCACTCCCATCGGCTTATTGGATAAGCATCAGAAAATGCATCTTATGGAAATTCTATTCTATTGTTTCTTTATCCCCTGTAAATTCCTCCCTTGACAAAGGCACTACTTTGAGGGCCCATAGGTGACCCTACCTTATTACAGAAGGATAAAGGTTTGTGGGCAGCTTCATTATGAGTCCAAGGGGATATATGAAAAATGGATAAATAAGAGGTTTACTTTTTATATTGTATGTTAATTATGTACAAGTGTTATTAGCTGTTGCTTTGTCTCGCTTGAAACTCTATACCAACTTACAATTAAGGTCACCTCTTAATATATGTTTAACTTTTAATGTATCAGTGAAACCTTTACAATATTGCCAACATTAGATTTGTAGGTGGTATAACCTTGTTGCTCTTGGTTTATTGCATAACCTCAATAAAAATAATAAAAAAAAAAAAATCCAATAAACAGAATAGTGAGTCAAACAAGCCTAAAAAAAAAAAAAAAAAAAGTATTTTTATATCAACTTCCGGGATGAAGACAATACTGGGCTTACAGATACCCACAATACAATAGTTACTAAGAGGAAGTGGGTTTCCATGAGATTTGGTGCCCAAACCGATAACGTTATGATCACTCACATCCACTACAGTTTCTAGTCTTGAAAAAGGCCTACTATAGGCCGAAACGAGGTTGACATTAACCGGTAAGCCTACTTCTAATACCCCATTAAGGTATTATAGCTGTTTTGCACTATTGTTCTTTTTTCCCCACAGGATCCTTTTAGGACTACTACATATTGGGATTTCACTACTGAACACACAGGAGGATTACCACAACACTCCAAGGAATTTTGGACTTGCACCTTGTAATTCTTTTCCACTACAACAGCAAGTTACCTTTTATCTTGTTTCTCCAGTTTTTATTTATACTATTGACTTGTTTGGATTGTTTACTTTTTTGGTGCCCTAGGGCTTGTTTGACTCACTATTCTGTTTATTGGATTTTTACTCTTATTTCCACTCATTTTTTTACATTTTTCACATTGGCTTTTGTAATCTTTTCCAGCTTCATACATACCTATAATAATACATTGTCTAAGGCCCTGTAAAAGTGCAAGGATTAAGGCATGGTTTACATTAACCAATCTGTCTTGAGACAAACCGATTTGGGTCAATAACCAAGCTGTGTGTGCGCGTGTGTGTATGTGTCTTTACTTAAAGGACAGGGCACCTGTGCAACCCACACTTCCAATCTCATCTCCTTTAAAAAGGGACATTAAACACTAAAATACTAGATAGAATTATGCATTCAAAGAAAAGATTGGTATGAGACTAAACATGTAGATGTATTTTTTTATTAAAGTTTCATTAGCTGTCTAAATATTGAAGAAATAAGTGTAAAGTTTTTAATGTCTATAAAACAATGGGAGCTGCCCACGTTGAAACTTAGGTTACCTTCTCTGCGGTGGCCAATTAGGGACAGTTATAAATAGGCCACTAGAATGTGCAAGCCAATGGTTGTGTGGAATATAAGAGGTTCTGCACTTCCAATTTCTGACAGGAACTGAAAAACTCATAATTTCAGAAACGAATTACAGGAAATAATGACAAAATAAATAATGAAAACATTTCGCAGATTATATATATATACATATATATATATATATATATATACATATATACATATATATATATATATATATATTAATATATATATTATTATATATATATATATATATATATATATTATATATATATATTTATATAAGTAGAACGAAGAAGGGTCCAGACAGGGAGCTCAAAAGCAAAAGGTGAATGTTTATTGGCAACAGTATAAAAGCTTCTAAGATATATTTACTGGGCAAATGGCTATGATGAACAGCAAGAAAAGGGGCTGGGGTGGGCGACCTGACGCGTTCAGCTCCTTGGGAGCCTTAATCAGAGAGATAGAGAGATAGAGAGATAGAGGAGATAGAGAGATAGAGAGATAGAGAGAGATATAGAGATAGAGAGAGATATAGATATAATATATATATAGATAGAATATAGATAGATATATATATATAGATAGATATATATATATATATATATATATATATATATAATAGATATATATAGATATATATTTTAATTTTTTATTTTTTTTATTTTATCATTTTATATTACCATCTCAAAGTGTTTAATGTTCCTTTAATTGGAACACCTGACAATTGTTTATGCTATAAGTGACTTCAATGAAAATCAGACCACTTTTTTTATGAGTGATCAATGCAGAAGATCAGGTAATTCCAAAGGATTCACAAATGTTTTCTAGCAACTGTACAAGTAAAAAGGAACCTGCTCCCACAAAATACATATTAGTAAACATTTGAAGCTACAAAGACTAGAGATCTGCTTGTTATAGCTAACATTTTAGATATTTCATTTCCCAGGGAACTCATCCAAGAATTCAAATACATACTATCTAGTAAGAAAATATACTACATTTGTTAAGAATAATTTACTAAACATAATTGTCAGGAGTCTTCAGTTCACTGAAGTATGCCCATCAATTATTTTTTTTTATTGAAATAATCTATTTTTTATTTATTTTATTTTTTTTAAAGAAAGTCTTCAGGGTTACTATAGGCCCTCAAGGCAGAACATGCTGTGATCTGAGTTTGTCATCGCAGAAAATGCAGTATGTCTGCAGAAAGAATGGGAAACATGCAGGAACTTTTAGTGGTCTTACTTTGCCGCACTGCTCCACATTAGACTGCAGCCAGAGTACAGCTCTGTTTCTAGAGAACACTTTGCAGATTTTCCACACTTCCTTTAAACAGTGTATCTAGAGTAAAGTGCTGTTTGAAGAGATCAAATATGGAGCAGTGCATTTATTGTTGACTCATAGGGATTTTTTTTAACCCCACCCTCTAGTCCTTCCCGTGCAAAACAGACTTCTGAATGCAGATGTTCTTGTGAGCAATGCACCTTTTTTTACTACTACATTACTATCTTGTGATGTTAGACCAAGAGTAAAGGAAACAAAATTTATTGAAGAGATATTTTTAAAAAACTTAAAATGTCTTTTTTTGTCTGCAGCTAATTTGCAAAGCAATTTTTCAACTACTGCACTATATTATTAAAACTTAAAAAATTGCGGGGGGCGTGTCCAAGCAGCACCGGGAGAGGACGCAAATTCACTCATCTCCAGCTAGAGAGCTCAAATATCTTCATTTTTCTTGTAAACTAAGCAACAAATGTGATAACATCTTGGTTTAATTATCTACATGAAAGCCTGCTGATTAAGAAACTTTCCAGCTTTATGAGTTTCATAGCGGTCATAGCCTGATCCAGACCAGTGAGGCCTTTGTACGCAAGATTCCCGCCATCCTCTCCGGTGTATTAACATAGCTATTAATTCTAACCTATTCTCGGAACAACCGATAATAATAGCCTACATGGAAGACAGCCAGCGGACACTACAGACTTTGCTACTGAGTTTGATCGGCCGGATGGATGATCACTTCTCAGACCTCTCTAATACATTAAAAACGCAATGGCTGGGAGGGGCTACTGGACACCCCTGATCGCATTCCACTGAAAGATCCCCCCCTTCAGGAGACATCCCCAGAGTGCGATATAACATCATACCATCAGCTCCTTTGGAATGGCTGGCCTGATGTCGGCACTGAGACCACCTCTTGGGATCGGAGGGCCACTACGACCTCATCGAGATCTGACACCATGACAGGGGAGACCCCCGCTGCGCTGCTGGTGGAGATCCTTCAATCACCTACGCCACAAACATCTCCCACCGACTATAGGCTGCTTTGGAGTGCCTCCTGAGAGCGACGGCTATCTGCAAGCCCCTAGCTTTCGGAGATTCATGAAGGATGGGATCGCTGGAGCAGAGAGAAGCCGCAGTTGAAAAGCACTACAAGAGAAAGTTCTTACGGATACTGCCGTGACTCACCCCATCTTAGAGTTCCTATCCGGCATCCCTGCCCAGCACAATTCATGACCCCAGCCGTCCTCCAACAGTCGCCTAGACGCAGCATCTCTAGCCCTGTCACCCATAATCTCACTTGACCCGATGATTCTCTTGACAGCGGCAGCTGAAATCCCTGATGGATTGACTCACACGTTGCTCCAGCTTGACAAAGAGTTCTAGAAGTAACTCAGAAAACCGGTATTACACGTAACAAACTCTCCTCTGACACAGGCCTCAATCTCCTGAATATGGTAATGAACACTACATTCCTTGTCTGCAGGCCCTAATAATTGTTCACACATGGGGCTTGGGAGAAAATCACATTCATGAGACTTCCCTATAGCGGTTGATAGCAGAGTTGGAGTCGGCTAGATGTAATTTGTGATGCTTTGCCCTCAAGTACCCATAGTTCTGAAAGACATGGCATACTCTTCCATGAACATATCTAAAGAGGACATTCTTACCCTGTGATGACGGCTGACAGCCTGAGATATACCCCCATCTTGGTTAAATGCTAATTTGTATAATATGTTACTTTCATTGAGAGGACTTATTATGTTCTAATTTTGGGGGTTTATCTGATGTGGGGTTCTTACAAGACTCTTAGTCTTTTCTACTATCTATATCCTACATCTCCATGTTATTACCATATATAGGGTGTCTCCAGGAGCCACATCTGCCTATTCTTTAGGATCTATCTGTATTATTAATACTTTTAGGTTTCAGCACATAAGATTGTCTCTCTAAGTTTAAGCTGCAGAAGTTGGCCTTTAGACATGAGTATTTTTCTACTTACTTTGCGTTTAGGTAACCTTTCTTGGGATATTTTGGCTCATGGGAAAATACAGCTTCCTATATTTTTACAATCAAAACTCATACTATATAGAATCTGTTCTCTGCTGTAATGACACTCCCTTTTACTTTAAATGAGTTTAAACTGCATATACAGAACTACCATTGTGGTTCAAATGAATGTAGGTTTAAGTGAAAATATTTACATATCCTCTTTTCTTTATCTACCCATACTAGTGAGCTCTGTATTTATTTATAAATACCACTGTGGACCATATGGTATAAACCCAATTTTAACCCGTTAGTATACTTTCTCCATGATATGCTCATCCTAGCTAGTGGATTATCAGGACCATCATTGCTTAATCCTTATTTTTACATATTACATGGTTATGACCCTGCTCCCTTCCTAGCCAGTCCATATAACGCCATATATACATATACTGACTACCTTTATACATATATATAGCTCTTATATTTCCCTCCCATTACCACTTTCATACCCTTAATAAGCCTCAACTATTCCTGAAGCAAATTATACTACTTCCTCAATCTTGATATAGCCTAGTATTTCGTCTGGGCTCTATAATTATCGTCTAGTATTTGACAACTACTCCCCTTATCTTTATTTATACTGTAAAGGCTTTTTAAACGCAAAAATTATGCCCCCCTGAGTCCCCCATGAGTAGGATCTCTAGGGAAGGGATATATAGTTCCCACAATCTCAATACATGATTGGTCCTGAGCAATCCTCTAGTGGTTAACTTAAATCATCAGACTAACATTATTTAAGGTTTCCCAAAGGGATCAGAGATTACAGCCATTCGTGCTTGAAACAGTTTTTAAGCCCCCCCTACAGTCTCTTGGCCCTTCCCCTTAGATCAGTTTGCTGTTAGGCATCCCCACACATCCAGCCATCACAGCTTTATAAAAATATGGGACTATGTATATTAATATACCCGTGGTTATTACTGTCAAGTCGCGGAAGCTCCATATATTTGCCCCCAATTTTAATATAATTAATTGAATGTATATCTGTATCTGGTTTCCTCTTATAGACAATATACCACACCACCCACTCTATTTTTTCAGTTTATTGTATCAGCAGCTAATCTTATCGCAAATTCAATTACCCCCCCTTTCCCTAGTACCCATACAATGGAATCTCTAAATACGCTAATTTCCCTTCATTATAGTCATAATTTTGGTAGGGTTTCAGAGTAGCTCTTGACGATTTTAGGAGGAAGTCTATGATTCAACCGCCACCATTTTGCTCACCACCCATTAATTTTTTTGCAACGTGCTCCACAGAACTAGAACTCCTACTAATCCATAACATCAATGCTATACCTCTCACACGACCCGGATACGCCCCCCCCCCCCTGTTCCCCTTATTTTTTAACACAGAGCGGCTCTGGTCCGCTGACTTCCCCTACCCCCAAAATAAAACCATTTTTGCTAACCCCACCTTACCACAAGTGACTCTGAATAGATACATTACTCTAAGGTTTTCAACAGTAAGGCTGGGGGACCTTTCTAACCTTTAATAAGCCGAAAGGTTGTAAAAAGAGGTCTCTCTACATATGTTCCAGTTAACCATCTATGCAACACGCAAGGCCTTTCTTTTTACTCTCATTCCTGATATACTATGCATTTTATAATTGTACCCTAGACATACTCTCGTACTCTTGGCCAGAATGTATTCTCTCCTTGTCAGACCTGTGGTTTTGGTTGCTTTGTATAGTTTTTACGTTTTCATTGCAGGTCCTATTATGTACCTGGACATATGTTATGCTCTTATGTTATTACGCATTACCTCAATAAAAAATATTTAAAAAAAAAAAAAAAAAAAAAAAAATTTAAAAAATTGCTTTATTCTCCAGCTAATCAACACATTGCAATTGAGCTAAGTGCTTTAGGTGAAACTGCCTAATTTAAAATGCAATTTTATTTCAAAAAAACCTGCAGAAAAATCTCATTGCAGAAAGTGAAGAACTGGAAAATTGTTCTCACTTAGACGAATTAGCTTTTTAGCCTTTGGTGCAAGCTAGGTAGAGGGGCCTGCAGGGGCATATGTTCTGATTAAGTTGTGGAGGTGGGTATCGGATATCGAGTGGAACTGCATCACCCAGAGTTGAGGCCTTAGATATCTTGTGCAGCGACATGGTTTGTTGAAGTAATGAATGGGTCAGGGAGGGTCAAGGGGGCCCTTGAACTCCTGAAGTATGAACAGACTATTACTAGATTATTCTCCTCAACAAAGCTGATGGTTGCAGTGAAAACTGGCAGCAGGGTTTCCCCATCCTGCAAGGATTCAGAGTAGTTAACTTGACTTTGTACAATGCAGTGCACTAGTTCTGTCATCTGGAACCCACTGCTGTACAAGAAGAACATCAGGCATGACCAACCTGGCATACATACACAACATGTTTTCCTCCTCTGCTGGCTTCCTATAAAAAATATGGTCTAAAAGATAACACTACCCATAACTATTTGTCCCTCTTGACAAAATTTGTCCTGTAGTTAACAGATCCAGATCAGTACCCTGCTCCTGCAATCACATACCAACATCAGACCAGCCACTAGACCAGGGAACAAACTATTAATAATTAAAACAGTAGTTTTCCAGGCCTTTCTGTGCCATTATTTCTATTTGGAAACATACATTGTATGTTCCTACAGTTAGCATCTGTTCACCTTTCAAACATAACAAATTGTATGATTGAATAACCACATTGTTCAACAATAGTAAACAGGAAACATCATAAGATACATTTTATTATATCTGTCATTTGCAACATGAAGGCAATGTAAACAGAAAATGAGTAGGTATACAACAACCAAAAATTTGATACATTTTAAAATTTACACAAAATTCACCCAGTGGCAAAAAAATATAGCAATAAAAAATATCTATTTTTTACAGGTGCAGTCTGAGAGATCTATATTACTCTGACAATCACTTGACTGTTATACAGTGTAAATTTTGAAGGCAAATTTCAATTTAGTCTTAGTTTTAGTCTTTTGAGTAAAAAGGCCATTTTAGGTTTTGTCGTATTTTAGTCCTCTGATTGTTTTCGTTTTAGTCTAGTTTTAGTCGACTGAATCTCCAGTAGATTTTAGGTCGACTAAATCCCCAGTAGATTTTAGTCGACCTAAATCCCCCAGTGATTTTAGTTGACTAATATCTAAGGGGTTTAGTTAAAGGGGACAGTATACACTCATTTTCATATAACTGCATGTAATAGACACTACTATAAAGAATAAGATTCACAGATAGTTATTGATATAAAAAATCCAGTATAACACTGTTTAAAAACGTACTTAGAAGCTTTCAGTTTAGTTCTGTTGAAAAGCCCACTGCAAGTGGGAAATAAGACACTCCCCCCATCCCCCTTCTTTTGCATATGAAAAGACCCTTTACACAAACAGGAGCAAGCTTGAGAAGGTAGCTGACGGTATTCAAATAAAACTTTGGGGCGTGGTTAGGAGTCTGAAAATCAGAGCAATGTTCTTCAAAAATAAGCAAAATTATAAAAAAAAATATTAAAAAAAACAAACTTTATGGGCTTTTATAATAGATCATCTACAAAACATTTATGCGAAGAAAAAATGAGTGTATAATGGCCCTTTAAAGTTGCAATGCATTATTTAAGCATTTCTCTATCATTGCAAACTGATTATATACTCCAGGAGTAACATAGATAACACCTGTTATTTATGGTTAGGTTTTAGCCGTTGTGATGTATAACATCTTTATTAAAATTAAATAAAACCAAGTTTCATAAACAAACAGAAGTGCAACTTTAAAATATAAAAAACAAAACTGTAAACTGTATTGTACATATTACCCAATATAAAAACTTTAACAGTTCTTTGTTAATAATTAAAACAAGTATCAAGTAACTCAACACAACAAAAAGTTTCTGCAGCTAGCACAGCATTACTTAAACCCATACTCGTGGGTTATGCTTATTTATATAGGAAGAATCAATTAATTGTTCACAGATTCGACAAATTTTCGCCAACGATATTAGTACTGCTCTAGAACTTCCAAACTCATTATATACTTATGGAGTAAAGGTTTATTAACCTGTTTTTATTATGGTACTAATGTTTGAACAGACAATACAGATTTAACTGTTGTGGTATATAACATGTCTATCTTAAAATGTAATAAAATTAAGTTCGTAAATTTTACAAAAGAGCAGTAATTGGATATTGATTGATTATAACACCTTGCATAAAATGTTTTTGTCAGCAAATTTTGATTTAGTTTTAGTCATAGTCTTTTGACTAAAATGCCATTTTAGTTTTAGTCGTATTTTAGTCATCAGAATTTCTTTAGTTTTATAGTCATTTTAGTCTAGTTTTAGTCGACGAAATTAACACTTCTGTTATACACACATGGAAACAGTTATTTGAACAGTGGGACACTAAGATATATTTCTAAGTTGAGGGGTAGTAAAAGGTGTATTAAAAATTGTCAGGTATTGGTATGAAGGTCCATTACCATCATGGAAAACATAGCTTAAAAGGGACAGTACAGTTAAAATTAAACCTTCAGGATTCACATAGAGCGCACAATGTGTTCTCTTTGTAGAAGGCATTCCTAGCTAGGCTCAGGAGCAGCAATGCACCACTGCAAGCTAGCTAGCTTCTGTGGCTGCACATATATAACTCTCTATGTTCAAACAAATGTATTCAGCTAGCTCCTAATAGTGTATACATATATTTTTTCCGTAAAGGGTTACTAAACCCAAATGTTTTCTTTCAGGATTCAGATAGAGCATGCAATTTTAAACAACTTTTTAGTTTACTCCTATTATCAATTTCTTCGTTCTCTTGCTATATTTATTTGAAAAAGCAGGAACGTAAAGCTTAGGAGCAGGCTCATTTTGGGTTCAGCACCCTGGATAGTGATTGCTTATCAAAGGGACTTTAAATACATAAATAGCTGCTAGACAGAACAAATTTATATTTATATATATATATATATATATATATATATATATATACATACATACACACATATATACATACACACATATACATACACACACACACACACACACTGCAACTAACAATTATTTTCATAGTCAATTAATCGACAGATTATTTTTTTCTATTAAAAAATAAAATCCCCATACTGAGTGTTATAAATATCAACTTCAGACTAAAGCTTTACATTAAACACAACTGTTTGTCCAATTTCTTAACCGGCAGCAAAACACATTTATAATCAAACAAAAAAACGCAAACTGTTTCAAAAGAGTTAGAACTACAAAGAGGTAAAATATCACTGTTAATAACATTCTGTTATTCACTCTCTCAGAAACTTTGCATTCAAATGCAAAAATGACAACATGACCCACATGCGCCTGGCTGAGGCTGGCTCACTTTTTGCAAGCTATTTTGCCTTCAGCAGAATAGAGGCGCTCATATGGTGTTGAGGTGACTAAGATGCATAAATAGGGTTTGGCCAATTTCACCAAGGTGGGATATTTATCTTTGTTAACTCTCCACCAATGCAAGGGGTCTCTTAAAGTAAGCCTGGACTTTATTCTAACATAAAAAGATCTTTAATATCTATATGCAATGGTAAATAACCAGCTATAAAAAGGTTAGGTAAAAAATATCTACTCCACACTTAAAATAACAGATATATACTTAAAGGTTGAATTTGGTACATATTACAATTAAAAATATAATTAAAAAAAAAAAAAAAAACACACACACAAGAAAAGTCAAAACTATATATCAATAACAGGACAAAGCATTACACTTATCTATACAATACACATAATCAGCAATAGCAAGTGATTGTGCAAACAGATAATAGTGCACATAAATGCAATAACAAATCCCATCAATCTAGGGATAGGTGTAAATAACAAGCTTGCACTATATACTGCAAAGCATTGTTCCAAAATCACAAATCTTTAATATAAACAATTCAAATGACGACTCCTATTTTATTTCTGGGTTGCACATAAGCCAGGAATAGTTGTAAACTTATACTGTACTGAACAAGTGAAAAGTAATTGTCTGTAGACGTCTGTTTAGGCTAAGGGCATTACCATAAAACACAATACCATGTGCAGGAGCTCATTGGAGTTAAGCAGTAGGTGCTGTGCACAGACCAACTAATCGATTATGAGATTCGTTGACAACTATTTTCATAAAAGTTCCTGGATCTTAAACTTACGAACTGGCTCCTAGATTTTCAAACAACTTTCCACTTTACTTTTATCAAATTTGCTTCATTATCTTGTTATCCTTTGCTGAAGTAACAACACTGCAGTGCTGGCAGTTAGCTGAACACATCTATTCATCCAATCCCTCAGTCAATCACAAGAGACAAATGTGTGCAGACACCAAGCAGCAGCTAGCTCACACTAGTGCAGGATATATGTGTATTTTCTTTTTCAACAAGAAATACCAAAAGAACAAAGCACATTTGAAAATAGAAGTGAATTTAACAAAGTGTCTTTAAAGGGGACAGTCTACACCAGAATGTTTATTGTTTTAAAAGATAGATAATCCCTTTATTACCCATTCCCCAGTTTTTGCATAACCAACACAGTTATTTTAATATACTTTTAACCTCTGTGATTATCTTGTATCTAAGCCTCTGCAAACTGCCCCTTTATTTCAGTTCTTTTGACAGACTTGCAGTTTAGCCAATCACTGCCTGCTCCCAGATAACTTCACGTGCAAGAGCACAGTGTTATCTATATGAAATACGTGAACTAACACCCTCTAGTGGTGAAAAACTGTTAAAATGCAATCTGAAAAGAGGTGGCCTTCAAGGTCTAAGAAATTAGCATATGAACCTCCTAGATTAAGCTTTCAACTAAGAATACCAAGAGAACAAAGCAAAATTGGTGATAAAAGTAAATTGGAAAATTGTTTAAAATTGCATGCTCTATCTGAATCATGAAAGTTTATTTTGGCCTAGACTGTCCCTTTAAGTTACATGCTCTATCCAAATCAAAATTTATTTGACTTTCCTATCCCTTTAACACAACAATGTACCCTGTACATTGCCTGTTGCAAGGGGCTTCCAGAGGGTAACATCACTATTTCTGCATGCTTCACTGCCTGCAAGACCAGCACCTCTTATGGCCCTACTCATTTTTTACATTTAAAAAGGCCCTTTAAAGCATATACATCTTTAGGATTACAGTTCACCATATCCAAATCAGCTAAATGAGAGTACAGAAAATTTTCTGAATGTGTTTTACTATGAACATTTATAGAAAACAAAAAAAAGACATTACCTAATACACATTTAACAAAATGTATTGCAGTATAATATGTTGCTATTATGTTCCATTTATTTTGAAAGTACCATCTGTGAGAATCAAATGGAATTTAGATTTACAATAATCCAGTTACAACAGAGAAGTTGAACTTAGAGGTACAGGTACAAATCCCCAAAACCGTTATTCAAAAATAAAATTATGAAAAATTACAATTTTTTCCCTGCCTGTAAGTAACAATCTTCTCTGCCTGTGTGTTTGGTTTGATTTTGGATACATTTTAACAAATATTACCTGATTACAGTACTGTACTATATTTCTGAGGGTACTATGAAAAAATTATTATTATTATTATTATTATTATTATCTGTTATTTGTAGAGCACCAACAGATTCTGTAGCGCATAAAATGATATCAAACTACCTTTAGGTTACAGGTATAAGCTGTGTTATGACATGTAAATATTGCCTAAATGACATTAGATATTGTTGTTTACACTTAGTTCCATCCCCCTCTCCAAACTGTCACATTTTACAGATGCAAATATTCCAAAATCCAAACCTTATCCAGTCCCAAGCAGTTTGGATAAAAGGATTTTCAACCTGTACTTAAAAGAAAACTAAACTCAAAATTTTCCTTTCATGATTCAGATAGAGAATACAATTTTAAATAATATTGCAATTTACTTATTTTATCTGATTTGATTAATTTTTAAGATTTCCTTTGTTGAAGAAATAGCAATGCACCTGGGAGAGCCAATCACATGAGGCATCTATGTGCAGCCACCAATTAGCAGATCTTGATATGCTTTTCGGCAAATAATATTACGAGAATAAATCAAATGGAGATAATAGAAGTAAATAGAAAGTTGTTTAAAATGTCATGCTCTTTCTAAATTATGAAAGAAGAAAATGTGGGTTTAATGTCCCTTTAAAGTGATGGTAAAACCTAGTGTTTGTGAAACGCTAAGATTTACCATTGGAACATTTAGTCCTGAAGTATAAAATACTTCATGCTGAAAGTTCCTTTTTTTTGTTAAAGCATTCACCGCACTGAGCTCCTCAGGCAGCCCACGGCAGAGCGCTATTTTGCTGAGAGATGACGTTTCCACCTCAGCCTTAGCCAATAGCCGTGTGGGCTATCCGGCTTGACGCCAGCTAGCGTTCTGCCGTGGACTGCCTGAAGAGCTCAGTGCGGCGAATGCATTAAATAAAGGAACTTTCAGCATGACTGAAAGTCCCCTTTATTTGTTCCAATAGTAAATCCTAGCGTTTCACAAATGCTAGGATTTACAATCACTTTAAGGTGATGGTAAACTCTACATGTTTTAAAATCAGATATGGAATCTAAGAGATATTTTAGATGGACTTTAATTGATCACTTCTAATAAAGATGCGCTGTAACTTACTTTTTCTAGCAGAGAAATTCTAATACCACACACTTCGGCTGGCCACCCACTTCAAAGCGCTTTTTTTTGTGAGCTAGTGATTTTAACTGCCCTTTAATCGGCACTCTAGCCAGCCATATGGATTCTTTTTTTGTAGCTAGAGCAGCGCATCTTTAGAAGTGGTCAATTAAGGTCCATATAAAATATTGGATTAGATTCCGGAACTGATTTTAAAAAGGTAAAGTTTACAATCACTTTAATTACCTGGCTCTGTGTCCTATTTTACTACTGCTATAACAGGGGTCAGCAACCTTGCACCCCCAGATGTTTTGGAAATACATTTCCCATGATGCCGAGACACTCTTTAGGCTGTCTGAGCATCATGCCAAATGTAGTTCCAGAAAATCTGGGGGCCCAAGGTTGCTGACCCCTGTGCTATAAGGTCTCAGAGCCTGCAGATCCAGGTCCATGTGACCAGCTGCATCATGCTGTAAATTTCAAGCATCTTTATGGGAATTCTAGTTCAAACAAGTGCATGGGATGTATTAGCTGGTGTGATGTAAGGCCTGTACATCACTTCCCAGGAAAGTAATCTGTGTTCTATATAGATTTCTTCCAATCAATGGGTTGAACTACTGCTGCATATGAAATCAAGAGGTTAAATTAATGGTGTATGTTTGTTGCTTTCAATATGCTGATAAAACCACTGCTGTAGATGTTTTATGCAAGAGTTTTAATCCCATGACTCCCTCTATATGTCTATCTAATCACATGGCAATTCACTAATCCAATGAATGCCTTTGTGCATATATTTTTACACACAAACCACACATTGCCATTTTTGGCCTGGCTCCTAGGTTTGAAACTAATGTGTCAAGCCCTGCAATAAGGTTAAAGTGACAGCGTAGTCGAAATTAAACTTTAAAAATTGCATGCCCTATCTGAATTATGAAACAACTTTCCAATTTATTTTTTATCAGTTGCTTTGTTCTCTTGGTATTTGTTGTTGAAAGCTAAGCTGAAGTAGGTTTATATGCCTATTTCTAAGCCCTTGAAGGCTACTTCCTTTTCTCAGTGGATTTTGACAGTTTTTCTCAAGTTACAGTTCTACTTCATATGTGTCAGATAAAATTGTGCTCACTCCAGTGGTTTTTTTTTTTTTTTTTTTTTTTAATGAGTGATCACTGAATGGCTAAAATGCAAGTCTGAAAAGATTTGAAATAAGGAGGCAGTCTGCAGACTTAGTTCTATTAATATACTTTTTACATCTGTGATTACCTGTTATCTGTGTTGGTTATCTAGAACTGGGGAACAGGTAATAAAAGGATTACCTATCTTTTTAAACAATAAAAATTCTGGAGTAGACTGTCCCTTTAATGCACAATTTCTAGGGAACCTCATAGAATACAATGCTGTATTTTTATGAAAATGTGTTTTAATTTTTTGCGTTATGTTAATCAAAATATATCTAACTCCAGCACTAGCTATCCAATTTCAGCATGATAAAGTTGGATGACTATAACACAAGTCATGTAAGTAAAAATGAGTGAGCATTCATGAGTTTAAAGGGACAGGAAAAACCAAAAATGTTCTTTCGTGATTTGAATACAATTTTAATCAACTTTCCAATTTACTTCTATTATCAAATTTGCTTCATTCTTGTGTTATCCTTTGCTGAAGGAACATTGGCAGCAAGCTGAACACATCTAGTTAGCCAATCACAAGATACAAATGTGTGAAGGCACCAATCAGCAACTAGCTCCCACTAGTGTAGGATTTGTGCATATTATTTTTCATCACGAAGACATCAAAGCACATTTGAAGATAGAAGTGAATTTAAAAGCATCTTAAACTTACATGGTCTATCTGAATCGTGCAAGTTTGTTTTTGACTTTCCTATCACTTTTACTAGATAAAGACTAAAATGGTATTGTACAGTAGGACTTTGGTCTCTCTCCTCTATTGCAACAAGGAGCTGGGTGTATGCTCTCACTAAATGGTTCGGCAATAAAGTGCATGGCTGCATACCGAGCCTTATACAGGGGTACCCGTTATGAAAGAAAAAAAAAAAACACACACTTTTGCTTTTATGCTTCTATTACTCTTAAAATCATAGTGGTGGTAGTTCTTATCAACCTCTGAGTAATGGACACCTAGGTATTCAGCATTAATCTCCTGCGAGCTGCAACATTGACTAAAACATTTTATTCAAAAACTTCTCTAGCAAAATAATAAGCTGAGCATATTTTTACTGCTGCTCTTTAACATGTGCAAGTTTAAAGAGACATACATTCTCAATAATAAAATGCTCTAATATTTTAGAGCATTTTATTATTGCATGCAACTGATGCAAAGAGGCCAAGCACAAAGTTAAATCAGTCAGTGGATGGGCAATGCACCGCTAATCCTGAGCTGAAAACAGTCCCTAACAGGCAGCTACTCGCATATGCCACCCCTGATTGGTTCATTGTACATAGTTATGGGACCATTAGTGCATTACTGGTTATGTTTCTTTAAACTTCACTTTAAAACAAGGGTCAGACAACTGAAATAACACTATCAATATCACTATCAATGGTGCATTTTACCTCTAGGTGGTCACTTTGGCTTGACACACCATTGAAGTCAAGGAACTTGATTTTAAAAGGGATAGTAAATTAATAATAAAACTTTCACGATTCAGAAAGAGCATGTTATTGTAAACTTCTTTCAAATTTACTTCATTTTCTTGGCATCCATTGTTGAAAAAGAATACCTATTTAGGTTCAGGAGCAGCAGTGCACTACTGGGAGCTAGCTGCTGATTGGTGACTGCAAACATACATAGAAACATAGAAACATAGAAACATAGATATTGACGGCAGATAAGAGCCATAGGCCCAGCAAGTCTGCCCGACCTTACCTAACAGTATAAACTTATCTAGTTCGTAGGATAGCCCTATGCTTGTCCCATGCATTTTTAAAGTCCCCCACAGTGTTTGTTGCTACTACCTCTTGAGGAAGTTTATTCCATAAATCTAGAGCTGCAACAACTAATCGTCATAATCGATAATAATCGATTATGAAAATAGTTGTCAACGAATCTCATAATCGATTAATCGATTAGTTGGTTTGCAATTAGTTGGTTTGTGCACAACACCAGCTGCTTCACTCCAATGAGCTCCTGCACATGGTATTGTGTTTTATGGTTATGTCCTTAGCCTAAAGGACGCCTACAGACGTCTACTTTTCACTTTTTCAGGACACTATAAGTTTACAGCTACCCCTGGCTTATGTGCAACCCAGATATAAAAGTCATCATTTGGATTGTTTATATTAAATCTGGTGATTTGGAACTATGCTTTGCATGATATAGTGCCAAGCTTGTTGTTTACACCTTGCCCCTAGATTGATGGGAGTTATTTAAATTGATGTGCACTATTATCTGTTTGCACAATTATTAGCGTATTGCTGATTATATGTACTGTATAAATAAATGTGTAAGGCTTTGTCCTGTTATTGATATACAGTCCTTAGCACTTCTGATTTTGTTTTTTATTGTTTTTTTTATATTTTTAATAAATTGTGATAATATGTACCAGATTCAACCTTTATAAGTATATATTCAATATTTTTAGAGCGGACTAGATATTTCCCCTAACCTTATAGCTGGTTATTTACCATTGCATATAGATATTCAAGATATTTTTATGTTAGAATGAAGTCAATGGTTACTTTATTGAGAGGCCCCTTGCCAATGTAGAAAACACTTAGCATTGGTGAAGAGCTAACAAAGATAAATATCCCACTTTGGTGAAATTGGCAAAACCCTACTTATACACCTCAACAGCCTTTTCTCTGCTGCAGGAAACATAGCTGCAAACAGAGAACCAGCCTTAGCCAGAAGCATGTGGACATGTTGAGATTTTTGCATTTAATGCAAAGTTTATGAAAGAGTGAATAACAGAATGTTATTAACAGTGATAGTCTAACTCTTTCTAGTTCTACCTCTTTTCAAACAGTTTGTGGTTTTGTTTAATTATAAAACTGTGCTCTGCTGCTTAAAAATTGAAGAAACAGTTGTGTTAATGTAAAGTTTTAGTCTGAAGTTTATATTTGTAACACTCATTATGTGGATTTTATTTAAAACGTAGAAAACTATTATTGATTCTCTTTTTATCCGATTAGTCGATTAATCGAAAAAATAATCGGCCGATTAATCGATTATGAAAATAATCGTTAGTTGCAGCCCTACATAAATCAATCACTCTTTCTGTAAAGAAGTGCTTCCTCAAATTACTTCTGAATCTACTACCCTTTAGCTTGAGCTCATGACCCCTTGATAGAAACATAGATATTGACGGCAGATAAGAGCCATCTTATCATTAGCTTAAAAGATGTGTTCAGTTAGCTTCCACTCCCAGTATTGCATTGCTGCTCCTTCAACTAAGGATACCAAAAGAATGAAGATAATTTCATAATAGATATACATTGAAAAGTTGTTTAAAATTGTTTGGGTTTAATATCCCTTTAATTATGTACACTTTGCTTGTATCAGTAATGATTGGGTTATGAGTGTATATACCAAAAATTAATAAATACATGAAATAAAAAAACTGCCTGCCTAAAAAATGTGTACCTGGCTGTTTCCTAATTAATTACAGCTTCAAGATTTTTTTTTTAATTATGTGCAATAAAAGTTAAAATCTGTTTCAGAGATCAGAAGCTCTCTCTCTCTCTACTGGTCTAGCATTTTAGATATCATGCAGTGTGTGTCAGGTCAATGAGTGCATCACAGGAAAGGGTGACATGGGATCCCAACTAGATAGTGCAGACTCCAATATAGACTGGAGCTGTCATAAGAACTATATAGCATGGTTATAAAATGGTCTCTCTGTGTAATATACTGTATTTCTAAATTATCATCAGGTACACATTCCAGACTCGTTATCAATAGTATGACAGTGCAACTAAACGAACTCTCATTAGGAAATGATTTACACTGACACATAACGAGGTGAAAAAGTGTCCAGGGTAGCAAAAGCATCAGAGAATCCAGGAAACAACACATAACAAACAAACAGTTGCGCAGCCGGTATAAACGCCCTGTCTGTCTTGGCGAGCACTGCGGTTTAACCTTTATTCTGCCAGCAGCAAAGAATTGCTAGCCTGGAAGAGGGAGAAAGAGTCTAGGAAGCATGCTGTGTTACATCAGCGATGCTTTCATGGTTCAGCCACCTCGTTTAACCCCTTGGCTGATGGGAATGCAATGTATTATGAATGTCGCGGGTGGCCAGTAGGTTACAGCGGAGTCGGAAGCACAATACAGAAATCTCAGCTGTGATTCTACACCTATTTCGCAAACCTCATCTTCGGCATGCAATAAGTCATATTTCCTAATAAATGTGTCTAACACGATTTGCCCATACTACGTCGTAAAAGATGGCATTGATTTAGTACCTCTCCCATAAGGAAGATCCAAAGCTGCAATAACTTTACCCTTACAACATATCTCAAACATCACTAATGGCAGTAACACAGAATCGGCTCCTAAACGTCGGCACTACCAATAGCAGCAAACATTAACCCCTTGTCTGTCACAAAGGGCTACAAAACCTGCATGGCCAGAAGAATACATAAGACAGCTCAGTTTGGACGTTTTGATCAATTTTGACAGCTGATAGCGGAGATAAGAATACAAAACGCAGAAAAGAAGTTTGTATGTGCTTGGGTCATATAACGGCTACCAGAAAGGACTGCAGAGTACATCAATGAGTTACTGTCCTCTCTGGTCACTAATGTGAGGTGCATTTCAAGTAGATCCAAAGTACCATAGCAAGACATGACCCAGTGTGTGTGCCCAAGGCAACTGTTGTGTATACTTGAGGGTCACGTCTTGTCAGATTTCACCTTCAGCACCAGAAAGGCCTACAACTGCATAACTGCCTGGGGCCAACCAGCTCCGAAGTTAAGGCCAGGAATGCCCTGCGGCCTACTCCACTGACCCACTGCCCTCCGCAACGCCCTTTTTTTTATTATTAACAGGCCTTCCCTGAATGTCACCCACCTGCCCATATTCTGTCTTCCTCCTCCGCCTCCTCCAGCCGCAGGGACACTACCTCCGCCGGGCTTTCGGTTATTTCCAGCCTGCTTCATGGACATGACGGTCCCATAAACAACCAGAATTCGTAACAGCTGACGAGCCCAATAAAATAAGAGTGACAGCGACTTAACTAGGTTAAAATTATTAAATCAACAACGTTAAAAAAAAAATATAACGCTAATAAAACAGCGAAGGCCTGACAACAGAAGCCGGGGCTGGTAGTAGAATATGTATCAGGTGTCTAATAGACAAGACCAGGATGAAATCTCCACGGTTTCCACAAGCAAGACCAAAACAGTCTGCAGAGAACGGGCCCGCGGAGGGATATACTTAACCAAATGCCGTTACTATATCTACAAACACTGTGAAGTTGGATCTTCCCAGTCTAATTGCACTGCAACCATCAAAATAAAACCATTCTCAGTATTCTCTACTTAGATCTGATGAGCGAGAGCTATACTTATTGCGAAATAGGTGAGAGAGTAGAGGTATATAAAGTACTATTTACAGGAAGTCGGACGGATACCAAATATATGGCCGGGACATTTAAGAGGAAAAGCACGTGAGCCGGTTTATGCTGTTGCAGCAGCAGTTGAAGAAACGTTCAGTGTTTGTTTATTATGTAGGCAGACAAGTGTATAAGGCCGACTCTGAAAAGAATAGCCAGTTTCTATGAGGAATTACACAGACTTGTGATTTGAGTTGATAGTATCATACAGGTTTCCCTAGTTTTACAACTATTCACCTTAACAAGTGTGACTGTGTTGACACACGCTAAAGTAGGACATAACACAATTATGTTTTGCACTTTTTGTGACTTGTCATTGGAATGATACGTTGCCACTAATACGTAATTACGTGAAACAGTGAGATACTATTCTTGCATATGATTTTAAGAGATTTGAAAGGGATATATAATTGCTGGGTGCAACTAAAATAGCATGACTAATATTACCATGTTATTGTTTTTCCTCCAGTACCTGCAGCTCTCTTCAAATCTATACTTTTATTTTTTTGAGCCATTAAAGTTTAAAAATGTGTTACTCTCATTCATTAGAGCATGTCATTTTATTACTATTAACCCAGTATATCTGTGTTAAACACATAGATAACATACTGCGCTGGAGCCGCAAATAATTGATTGTACCAAGAAGAAACTGCAGTTTCATAAGTGTTAGTTACACACAGCTGAGTCATTTGACTAGAGCTGCTGATGGGATCAGCGGCAGTTTCCACTTGGGACCATTAGTTCTCTGCAGCTTTCAAACAGTACTTTGCCTTGCAGGGTTGGAAGTAATAACATTACAACATACACTCATGAATGAGAGAAGGGGGGGGGGGGGATTTCCCTATGGGCATCTTTCCCTAATTAAATCAGGGGTGGCATAGATATAGCAGGCACAAACAGATAATGTTTCTTTTGTTTTGTCTAGTGAGCCCCAATTGGTTCCAGTTAGTTATTGTATTCACCAGCACCATTGCTGCCTCACTGCCAGCCCCAGCATGTTTCCTCAAGTCTAGTACTTGATAGGATGTAGACAGCCCACACTTTTAAAGGGATAGTAAGATTAAAAAAAATCTTAATCTCATTACACAGTATAGCTAATAATAAAATATTAGTCAAATACCTTGCTCTGCGCTAATTTGCATTAGCCACTCACGGTGGGCAACCTGAGTTCTTCCTTTCCTAGCAGTTCCGGGTAGCTATTAACAGGTTACACATCCACTCTGGCATGAAATACTCTAACGCAGTGTTTCTCAACTGCGGTCCTCAAGCACCTCTAACAGACCAGGTTTTTATTATAGCTGAACTAGAGCACAGGTGAAATAATCAGCTGATGGGTGAGTGCAGGTTAGTTACCATGTATACTGATCAGCTGATTATTTCACCTGTCCTCTAGTTCAACTATAATGAAAACCTGGCCTGTTTGGGGTATTTGAGGACCACGGTTGAGAAACACTGCTCTAATGCATGTGCATTCCAATCTGGAGTTCCCTGCCAGACGTCATTGCTGTAGCGGTCACATAACCTGAGTTGGAGCTGCAGCATCAGCACCAGTCAGTGAAGAGTGAGAGAGGCATTGTATTAAATGTAAGTATTAAGGAATCTCCCCTAGATATACGAGCATTGTAAATATGTACACATGTGGCAACGTTTTCACAAGACCTGGCAAAAGTCTTCATGTGTTGCTGTGCCCATGTGTAAGATATGTATTACAAATGCGCATGTGTTGGTGTGAGTTCATTTATACTAATATCAATAAATCGGTGGGTGGGGGGATGTCCAGGCGGCTGTCATGTTAGGCAGCAAAATTGTGAGTGGAGAGAGTAGTGCTGGTAAAATTGTCGTTTTACAGCTAGCCTGAGAAATATATACCAACAGAAGCTAAAAAGATCCTTCATCTTCTCCTTAACCGAACAATACCTATTTAATAAGGGACCTTTCCACTACTCAATCTAGACCATTAAGTCCTCCAGGAACACTTAAGTGTGTAGGCCGTCAACACCCCCCTCCCCCCATGCCGGGGGTTATCAGCACAATATTTATTTGTGTCATTTGAACTGATAGCTTAGGCTCCTATTTAATTGATTTTCTAAGCCTGCTGACTGTGACCGGCATGACTGAGTTTAATATTATGAGAGGACTACTGGAGGACGTTGAAAGAAAGATGATTCAGCGGTTTGATGATTTAATGTCGGATATTAAGGAAACAGAGGCATTACATCGCAACTTTGAGCTGGATGAGGGAATGGAGGTGATCATTATGGGACTTCAAGAGAGGGACCCGCTTGTTCCCTATATACAGATGTCTCTTATGCCCCCACAGGAACAGATCGCTGTAAAGTTGAACATGGAGGAAGCTGAGACTCTTTCTCATTCTCCTGGAATCTTAGCCCCTACGATACCCAGCTCACTTAAGAGAACATATTTGGCTGCCTGTCTGATCTCCCTGATACTTAAATGTCCAGCGAGTCCCCCGGGGTGGAGTTTGGGCCCATCTCAATCCCGGGAGTTAGCCCATAAAGAGGATTGTGGCATGTGTGGGCTGAAGCAGTGGTCTGACATTATGCTGCTTCATCGTGATGGAGGCACAAATGTGAGTCCTCATTTGACACTTTTTGACTTGGGTAAGACCTCTCAATCTTCGGACAACCACACCAGCTATATTATGAAGAATCCTGTATATCTTGGACTGCAGTGTTGTTTGTGTCCTAAGCAAAGACCCGGAGTGGGATAAGATAGCTGGGGGGTATAGGAAAAGTGTCATGCTTTATTTTATCTTCTTTATTATTAAGAACTACCATTTAGAAATAAATGCTGGATACCCTCCTTAGGCTCAGACACCTTTCTGACACTGAGTTTTGGACTGAATTTAAAGGGATACTTAACCCAAATTTGTATTTTGTGATTCAGATAGAGAAAGCAATTTTAAGCAACTTTCTAATTTACTCCTACTATCAATTTTTCTACGTTCTCTTGCTATCTTTATTTAAAAAGCACACATTTAAAGCTTAGGAACCAGCCCATTTTAGGTTCAGCACCCTGGCTAGTGCTTGCTTATTGGTGGCTACACTTAGCAAACCAATAAGCAAGCATAACCCAGGTTTTTAACCAAAAATGGTCTGGCTCTTAAGTTTTACATTCCTGCTTTTTAAATAAAGATAGCAAGAGAACGAAGACAAATTGATAGTAGTAGTAAATTAGAAAGTTGCTTAAAATTGCATGCTCTATCTGAATCATTAACGAAAACAATTAGGTTTAGTGTCCCTTTAATGTACCTAGTTTTTCATCGTGCAAATGTTTCAGCTAGATGACACAGATTATAACAATCTGAGGATTAGACTTGCTGTTTATACCATCTCTTTTATTGTTTGCATTTTTTTCCCTTTAAAAGACATATATGTGTTTACTTTAATTACTTTTCAATTGCCTATCATATTCTCCAGCTAGGTCTTTTCCTTTCAAGCCTTTATGCAGCCCCTTATGTATTCAAAGTTATACTATTTCTCTACTATATTTGTGTATGTGGTTGGATGCGGACACTTATCTCCAGTACACGTTAGATAATTTGGTTTTGCAGATTTATATTATTACTAGTCGATAAGCCTGCCCAAGGGGGAAACTAATTATTTTTTGAACTACAGATGTAGAAGCAATCTATTTTGTAACTCTTCTTTTATATAAATATTTAAGCTACAGGTGTAGCAATACTATAATTTTAATGGACTACTGTCTTAAATATATCAAAAATATTTTCTATATAATAAACTACAGATATAGCCACACTCTATTTGGACAAACTACTGTCCTAAATAAATACAACATTTCTTCTCCTTAAATTATATCTACTTTAAGTATATTTCTTTATATACAACATTTTTTAGTAAAACAGGCATTACTTCCAGTTATTAATTTCCCTTGTTCTTGTCCGTCTATGACCTTAACTTTTGCATCTTCAGAGCTTTTTACCCTTGAAAAAGCTACATATAACTGTCCATGGCAAAAAACTGGCTCTGGCAAATAGATGCCAACTTTTTCTAAGGTTTGCCCCTGAGCTTTGTTAACGGTCATAGCGAATGCTAATTTAACTGGGAATTGTCTTCTTCTTCTTAATACAAAAGAGAGTTCAGTATTGCTTGGGGCTAAATCTATTGGGGGAATGAAAAAATTTTGCCCTTCAGCTGTACCTGTTAATACTTGTGCAATAATTTAAATTTTCACGCAATGCTTTCACAACTAATCTGGTGCCATTACAAAGACCTATTTTGGTGTTAAGATTACGCAGAAGCATAATAATACTACCTTTTTTAAGATTGAGTCTATAAACTGGCATTCCAGAAGGTGCCAATTCATTTAAAAACTCAACTGGGTAGTTATCCCTATATTCCTGTGATTCATCATCAATGTAATCTGTACTTAAAGGGACACTGAACCCAATTTTTTTCTTTTGTAATTCAGAAAGAGCATGCACTTTTAAGCAACTTTCTAATTTACTCCTATTATCAATTTTTCTTTGTTCTTTTGCTATCATTATTTGAAAAATAAGGCATCTAAGCGTTGTTCACCAAAAATGGGCCGGCATCTAAATTTACATTCTTGCATTTCAAATAAAGATACCAAGAGAATGAAGAAAATTTGATAATAGGAGTAAATTAGAAAGTTGCTTAAAATTTCATGCTCAATCTGAATCACGAAAGATCCAAATTTTATCTTTTGTGATTCTGATAGATCATGAAATTTTAAGCAACTTTCTAATTTACTCCTATTATCATTTTTTTTCATTCTCTTGGTATCTTTATTTGAAAAACAAGAATGTAAGTTTAGATGCCAGCTCATTTTTGGTGAACAACCTGGGTTGTTCTTGCTGATTGGTGGATAAATTCATCCACCCATAAAAAAGTGCTGTCCAGAGTTCTGACAAAATAAAAAAAAGCTTAGATGCCTTCTTTTTTCAAATAAATATAGCAAGAGATCGAAGAAAAATTGATAATAGGAGTAAATTAGAAAGTTGCTTAAAATTGCTGCTCTATCTGAATCGCCAAGAAAAAAAATTGGGTTCAGTGTCCCTTTAAAAGCATCAGAATCTTTTAACTCTTCACCAAAAATCTCCTTTACAATGGAGTCTTTGCGTATCATTTGGGATGTCAGTAATCCACCTCCAAGCTTTTAAAGCCAAGAGCTAAACTCTAGATCAACAGATCTGACATTATTAGTCAGCTTCAAAAGTTTGAACTTATGCCAGAGTGGATTAAATTTGATACTGGCTTCAACTATAATTGCTCTACTTCCGTGTGCAACAACAGGAAGAGTTTGTCTAAAATCACCTCCGAGCAGAATAGTTTTGCCTCCAAAAGGTTTGTTGTTGTTCATCAACTCTTGAAAGAGTTTGTCGACACATCTAAGTGCATCACTGGAAGACATGGTTGATTCATCCCATTCCATGAGGCATCATTAGAAGTTTGCCTCATGGAAGATGTTGAAGTATCCACCAGAGGAACTGGCAACTTAAACTGTGAATGGTAAGTTCGTCCACCTTCCAGCAAATTTTACGCAATACCTGTTGAAGCAACTGGTAATGCTACCTCACTATTCCTTCTAATTGTCCTCAACAGAGTCTTGTACAGGTAAGTTTTTCCACCACCACCTGTACCTTCAAAGAAATAACACCTTTGGGTTAACTGTCATTTTCCGATGCAGCAATTATTTCTTCAAAACTTTCTCTTTGAAGGTCATTAAAAGATGCCTTCATTTGAACTCCAGTATAACTTTCAAAAGAAGCATCATAGAGATCTCTGGGATTTTTAGGTAAATTGTTTGGAGTATTTGGTAAACCAAAATCTTGACAATTTTTTCCATGAACAATTAATATATCCTGAATATCTCTAAGAGCATAATTTAAACAATTTTGACACTCTGATGTGGACCTGGATGTCTTGAATAGCCTTCAAAAAATGTTCTTTGTACTTTTCAAAAAGCTCTTTAGCATTTGGTGGAGATGCTAAAGCACAAATATGAGCAAAAAGCTCTCTAAGCAGTTGAGGCATCATTTCACTTGCAGCTTCATGAAGAGTTATATCCCAAGATTGATCATCTTCAAAAAGACAACATTTTTGAGCTGCTTCTTTAAATGTGTGAAATTGAACACCATCAACTGTACGAATATATTTAAAAGAAGTTGCTCCTTTAACATGAAGTAAAAGCAAGCGTAAACAAAATCTCTCAACATCTGAAATTAAATTTACAGAGTACATACGACCAATAGTGTTATTTGCTCGATCTTGTACTCTTTTTTTTTTTTTTTTCCATGTCGTTGTCTTTTGATGGAAAACAAAATGCTGAGGTATATCAGTGTAAAGATATGCATGAGCTGACAAACCTTTTTTGCTTAATTTAAACCAAGCAGTCAAAGTTGTGTCTCTATAATGTGTTCTTTCTACTGCAGTTTCAATATTGTCTTCAGTAAAATATACTGACTGTTCTCCAGGAAGATGAGCTTGTAATCGCACAATCGTATGCAATTGATGGTGCATATGAAAGCCAAAAAGCCGCCATGCTGCTTCTGGAGCACTAACATATCGTTAATCCATAAATGAACTTATCTCATCATGAAGAAGTGTTTCATGTTCTTTAATTGCAATATTTGCACAGTCATGCCCTTTATAAATATATTTAAATACAATTGTACACTTTTTATAGAAGCACAGCTTTCAATATTAATATGGCAGTTGTATTTTAATGTCAAGTATGGGTTGTATGGTACAACCCAAGAGTTATCCATTTTTTTACCATTTATTTAAATTGATAGACTTTTTTTGCTTCTCTTGTAACGTGGATAACCATCTACATTGATTAAACTTTCTTCTTTGAAAGATTTTGGAAATTGCTTAGAGCAAACCCCATGAACCATACATGGAGATCTTAGATTATGCTCCCCGCAGGGCCCATGTATCATGTGTTTAGTAACAATTGCATGTAACCATGGATTGACTTCAATGTCCGGTATTTCAGCACAAATAAAGCTAACAATTACTTGTTTTTAAAGGGACAGTCTAGTATAAATTAAACTTTAATTATCCAGATAGGACTTTTAATTTTAATCAACTTTCCTATTTACTTTTATCATCAAATTTGCTTTTTTCTCTTGGTATTCTTAGTTTAAACTAAACATAGGTAGGCTCATGTGCAAATGTCTAAGCCTTTGAGGGCTGCCTCTTATCACATGCTTTTTAAATCTCTTTTCAACACAAAGAGACAGAAAGTACACGTGGGCCATATAGATAACAATTTGTTCAGGCACAGGGGGTTATTTAAGATTTAGCACAAAACAATGCTAAATTTAAGACAAAAGATAATAAACAACAGTCACAGTCATGTGATCAGGGGGCTGGAAGAAGGTTCCTAGATACAAGGTAATCACAGAGGTAAAAAGTATATTAATATAACTGTGTTGGTTATGCAAAACTAGGGAATGGGTAATAAAGGGATTATCTATCTTTTTAAACAATAACAATTCTATGGTAGACTGTCCCTTTAAGCCTTATCTTGTGCACATAATATAAGCAAAATATGTGCATGAGGTAACCCACAATTTTGAAATTCAATTACATGAACTTTGGAAGCTGGTTTACCCAAAACATGTTTCTTTGTGATATCAAGAAGTTCTTAAAGTTTAAAAAGAAAAACTCTTGCCAATAAATCAGGTCAAAATTCAACTGCTTGACCTTCTTTCAGATTTAAAACAATTTATGACCATTTTGGGTTGCATATCATAGTTATAAAAAAATCAGGCTTCCTATACTCTCTTACAATAGCCATGGCATCTTGGTAATTCTGTACTATGTTTCTGGGACTACCTTGGAATGTAGATGGAAGTATAACTGCTTTGCCGGGAAGTAAGCCCTGCTCTGCAGCTACATTTTGAAGATGGTCCATGAGACCTGTATACTTTTCAACCGTTAATTTTGACTGATTTTGTCTTACATAGTTTAAACGATTAGCTTCTGTTTTAACATATGCATCTACAAAGTACTGCTGAGTCAATTTCCCAGCACTCAGAAATGGGTTAAACTTGTGACGGATGGAAAGTATATACCCATAAAATTGCATTTGTGTGACCCTTTCTCTTGGCTTTGCTAAGGATTGAGTTCTTATATTTCTAACTGTAGTAGGGTTATAATTAAGTTTCATTTTAGGTGACAAACTTTGATCCCCAAAAGGGAAAAGAAGTGGATACAACATTAGTTAAAAATATGGATCTAAAATACTTATCCTTTCTGGGGGGTTTTCATTATTTGTACTTCGACAATGAATAATTAGATCTCGCTCAAGAGGAGGTTCACCATCTGCATTTTGGAAAATAATAGCTACCTCATTACACCGAGGAGCATTATATGTAGGTTGATCGTTTTTGCGATCTTGTACTATTGCCATGGTCACAGTTGAAGGTGTAATACCATTTCGAGATGCATCTTCTAAACATTCTTGTTCTACTTCATATAACATTTTACATGCTTCTGCAAAAGGATTGTTTAGAGCCATAAAAGAACTCAACTCAGTCATTAATTCAGGGTTGCAATTTGTATTTTCATCAATCTTAAGGCGCTGTTGTGCAGCCTCATCTAGATCAAGAATATACAGTTGTGCAAACTTTCTATTATCCTCATTGGAAGGATGTAGTAGTGATCCAGTTCTGTGATATATTTGTCCATTAATTCTAAAACAGTAATGGCCAATTTTTGTAAAATTTTTTTGAATGTTTATGACTTCCTGTCATTAAACTTTCTATTAAAGGAGCAACTTTAATACCTTCAATATTTACTTTTTCTTTGCTGCAGCACTGACTAAATAATTTGTCTAATGGCTGCTCTTTTGCAAAATGTAATGCATCACAGTTGCTGCATACAACATTATGCTCTCCACAGTTATGATGATCAAATGAATCATCATATCTCGCAAGTGCTGCAATGTGTTGAGTATGTTTTGCCAAATTTGTACAATTAATTTTTACATAACTTGCACTGTTTCCTTTTATGTTCCCTTTATTGCTTATGCTAAGCTGATTTTGTGTTTCTGATTGTTAATTTTCTGAACGTGCTTTTCTATGAGCATAAGCATTTTTTTGTTGTTCTTTATGTCTCTGATTTTCTGTCATATTTGCTCTCTCTTTTCTTTTCTGAACTGTTTTTGCTTCCCTTAAATGGGTCCTTTCTTCATCAGTTTTCTCTCTCATTTCGACTCTTTTTTGCATCAGACTGTTCTTCTAAAGATAACTTTCTTTTATGGGGCATGTTTTTTTTATTAATATTTTAAATTTTTTGATATATATATTGAAGCTACAGCAGTAGCAAAACCCAGACTTATTTAATATATATATATATATAAATCCAGTAGGAATAATGACAACCTTATTTGGTTGGACTGTTGTCCTGAATATATGGCAAATATCCAAATATAGTATAGATAATAAGGCTACAGATGTAGCAACAATTTTTTGTTATAATGTTACAGATACAGTATAGCAACACTTTATTTAGAAATGCTGCTTTTATCTATCTATCTATCTAGATATATATATATATATATATATATATATATTAATCTACAGGTGTATTATACATAAATGTATATAACCTACAGGTGTAACAACACCCTTATTTGAATGGACGCCTTTCCTAAATCTGTTGAAAATATGTAACTTCTAATAAAGCTACAGGATATATAATTAAGCTAACAAAGTAGCAAAAATGTTATAGTGCAAACTGCTTTAATCTATATATAAATATTTCTACAGATGTAGTGACAGCCTTTTTTTTATTTTCAACTGTTCTATATATATAATAAATATACCATTTTAGCCAAACCCTTTTTGCCAAACTTATTGAAAATGTATATTTATATAAGCAAAAGATATAGGGACAACCTTATCTAGATGGACTGTTGTCCTAAATATATTCCAAATATAGTATTGTCAGGATATTTGGGAATGTTATTAAATTATATATATATATATATATATATATATATATATATATATATATATATATATATATATATATATATGGTTGTGTACACCAAATAATTCATTTATCCAAATGTCACTGTAACAAGACCAACCCCTCTCTCATTCATCAAAGGAATTATTTACATAGTTATATCGAAAAGAACAACATTGGTCCTAGAACTATAAGAGATAAGGTCACATCTAAAGAGCCTTTGATCACGGTCTCAGAAGAAAGGTAACTTCTAATAGATAATTGTTGGATAGCCTTTCCAGGAACCCCTGTGGATAAACAGACATGATGTCTAAGATTTTCCTTTGAGGCTTAATGAGATTCGGAGAACCAATTTGGCTGGAGAGATGACTAAAATATCACCTAGGTATTAAAGGGACAGTCTACACCAACATTTTTCTTATTTAAAAAGATAGATAATTCCTTTATTACCCATTCCCCATTTTTGCATAACCACCACAGTTATATTAATATACTTTTTACCTCTGTGATTACCTTGTATCTAAGCCTTTGCAGACAGCCTCCTTATCTAAGTGCCTTTGACAGACATGCAGTGAAGACTCCTAAATAACTTCACGGGAGTGAGCACAATGTTATCTATATGACACATGTGAACTAGCATAGTCTAACTGGGAAAAAATTTCAAAATGCTCTGACCTAGGAGATGGTTTTCAACTGTTTAAAAATCAGTTTGAGCCTAGCTAGGTTTAGCTTTTCAAAAATACCATCAAGGGAACAAAGCAAATTTGATGATAAAAGTAAATTGGAAAGTTGTTTAAAATTGCATGCCCTATCTGAATCATGAAAGTTTAGTTTTGACTTTACTGTCCCTTTAAATTCTCCCTGTTGTGTTGAATCCACAAATTCTAGACGTTACATCTAGATGAAGATTAGCTAAGCAGAGACAAATGTTTTGCATTATAACTTGTAAATTCATTTTTGAATCACAACTTATGTTTAAATCTCAAACATTAAATATATGCCTTAGACTGTATTAAATGTCTATATATGGATCTGGGGAAATGCAATTCAGATTGTAAAGAATTAAATAACAATCGTAATAATCCCACTTTTATTTTTTTTCTGTCTTCCAGACATCTAAAGGACAAATTGGGATACATATGCTGAGTTAATAAATAGCAATACAGTCAATTTAAAATGTCCAATTTTAGTAACCTATTCCTTTATATTTTTCAGGCACCTAATAAGTACACATATAAGTGGTATTTTAAATAATATGTGTTTTGTACTCTCAAAGAGAGATATACAGATATGAAATATTAATCTGTATGGGATAGTAATCCAATGTAGATATAATTATATGAAAATGACATATGTTTGCTGATCTCAAGGTATGTATGTCATATTAAGATGATTCTGGGGAAAGCAAATGATCGACAATTATTGGTATGATCACTAGAAACATGCTTGTATTTAGTATTGGAGTAATCAGAAAAATGACATATTATCCCATCTATAATTAAAATTGTAAGTGATTAATGCAAAAAGTTATAGTATGTTAAATAATCACTATATAGGGAGATATTTGGATTAGCAGTGATTGATGGTGAGACTGTATTTGCTGGTTGTCTGCTGCCCCCTAGGGGATTGGAACTGGTATGACAGCCAAATAAATTATCTATTAGAATACATGCAGATCCAGTCAGGGAGGCGTCTCCCAAAATAACCTATGAGATGTTCAGATCTATGGGCGAATCACAGACAAGCTTCCGAAAGGCATATCATATTGTTTCACCAATGATTAAGATAATATAAGCTGAATGCAAGAGGAGAGAAGAGGCTGGCTAACTTTTTGCTGAACTCTGGACTGATAACTTGCTGCGTTGGAACACAGTTACTATAAGCAAAATCGGGCTACCTTTTTATTATCCATATTGCAAATACCCTTATTTCATATGAGGTGAAACAAGAAGTTCTAGAAGCTGAATGATCAATTTGGTTATTTTGGTGAAGTATACACGATTGATTGATAAATATATATATATAATATTTAAATCAAAGGTATTTGGTAACTATAACTAAATTGCAGTTAGTAATTTTAAAAGGGCACTTTGTATTTTAGCTTGCGTTCATAATCCTGTGTAATTTAAAACTAGTCATTTATACTAAGTAATTTATCTTTGCAAATACATCTAAATATATATTTTCGAATTTGCTTAGATAAATTGGCATATAAACTGGTTGCTTGCATTAAGAAGTTTATTTGTCTGGAAGTTAACAAACCATACCTTGGCATCTCATTGTGATATTGAGATTATTGGGAATAAGGTAATTTTTATGATCTTTGTATAGCATATTATAACAGCATAAACGTATATAGTTTGAGTCATATCCTGGTTCCTATAAATATAATTCAATGTGTCTATAAATTTTAACTAATATAAAGAATTTAGGAATTTACATTAATTTTAATTGATTTGTATATGCATTTTATTGGGGGTTTATTTTAAAGAATAATTAGTAAATATATTGTATTATAACCCTGCCATATACTGACAGAATAGATAATTAGGCTACTGATGTAGCAATAATATTTATTTTTGTTATAATGATATTGTTATAGCAACACTTTTATTAGCTATGCTGCTTTCATCTATATATATATATATATATATAAATTCATCTACTGGTGATTTATATATATATATATATATATGCACAGGGAGTGCAGAATTATTAGGCAAGTTGTATTTTTGAGGATTAATTTTATTATTGAACAACAACCATGTTCTCAATGAACCCAAAAAACTAATTAATATCAAAGCTGAATAGTTTTGGAAGTAGTTTTTAGTTATAGCTATTTTAGGGGGATATCTGTGTGTGCAGGTGACTATTACTGTGCATAATTATTAGGCAACTTAACAAAAAACAAATATATACCCATTTCAATTATTTATTTTTACCAGTGAAACCAATATAACATCTCAACATTCACAAATATACATTTCTGACATTCAAAAACAAATCAAAAACAAATCAGTGACCAATATAGCCACCTTTCTTTGCAAGGACACTCAAAAGCCTGCCATCCATGGATTCTGTCAGTGTTTTGATCTGTTCACCATCAACATTGCGTGCAGCAGCAACCACAGCCTCCCAGACACTGTTCAGAGAGGTGTACTGTTTTCCCTCCTTGTAAATCTCACATTTGATGATGGACCACAGGTTCTCAATGGGGTTCAGATCAGGTGAACAAGGAGGCCATGTCATTAAATTTTCTTCTTTTATACCCTTTCTTGCCAGCCACGCTGTGGAGTACTTGGACGCGTGTGATGGAGCATTGTCCTGCATGAAAATCATGTTTTTCTTGAAGGATGCAGACTTCTTCCTGTACCACTGCTTGAAGAAGGTGTCTTCCAGAAACTGGCAGTAGGACTGGGAGTTGAGCTTGACTCCATCCTCAACCCGAAAAGGCCCCACAAGCTCATCTTTGATGATAGCAGCCCAAACCAGTACTCCACCTCCACCTTGCTGGCGTCTGAGTCGGACTGGAGCTCTCTGCCCTTTACCAATCCAGCCATGGGCCCATCCATCTGGCCCATCAAGACTCACTCTCATTTCATCAGTCCATAAAACCTTAGAAAAATCAGTCTTGAGATATTTCTTGGCCCAGTCTTGACGTTTCAGCTTGTGTGTCTTGTTCAGTGGTGGTCGTTTTTCAGCCTTTCTTACCTTGGCCATGTCTCTGAGTATTGCACACCTTGTGCTTTTGGGCACTCCAGTGATGTTGCAGCTCTGAAATATGGCCAAACTGGTGGCAAGTGGCATCTTGGCAGCTGCACGCTTGACTTTTCTCAGTTCATGGGCAGTTATTTTGCGCCTTGGTTTTTCCACACGCTTCTTGCGACCCTGTTGACTATTTTGAATGAAACGCTTGATTGTTCGATGATCACGCTTCAGAAGCTTTGCAATTTTAAGAATGCTGCATCCCTCTGCAAGATATCTCCCTATTTTTGACTTTTCTGAGCCTGTCAAGTCCTTCTTTTGACCCATTTTGCCAAAGGAAAGGAAGTTGCCTAATAATTATGCACACCTGATATAGGGTGTTGATGTCATTAGACCACACCCCTTCTCATTACAGAGATGCACATCACCTAATATGCTTAATTGGTAGTAGGCTTTCGAGCCTATACAGCTTGGAGTAAGACAACATGCATAAAGAGGATGATGTGGTCAAAATACTCATTTGCCTAATAATTCTGCACTCCCTGTATATATATATATATATATATATATATATATATATATATATATATATATATATATATATATATATATATATATATATATATATATATATATATATAAAAATAAATAAATAACCTACAGGTGTAATGACACCCTTATTTGAATGGATTACTGTCTTAAATAGACTAAAAATATTAAATTTCTAATAAAACATCAGAATATATAATAAAGCTGCCAAAGTAGCAAAAAATTATTGTGAAAACTTCTTTAATCTATATATAAATATTTCTACAGTTGTAGTGATGTAGTGACAGCCTTTTTTCATGTTCAACAGTCCTATATATATTATAAAAATATACCAGTTTAGCCAACTTATTGAAAATGTATATTTATATAACCAACAGGTATAGTTACAACCTTATCTGGAAGAACTGTTGTCCTAAATATATTCCAAATATAGTATAGCTAATAAGGCTACTGATGTAGCAATAATATTTATTTTCGTTATAATGATATTGTTATAGCAGCACTTTTATTAGCTATACTGCTTTCATCTATATATATATAGATACATTCATCTACAGATGAATATTATATATATATATATATATATATATAACCTACAGGTGTAACAACACCCTTATTTGAATGGACTGCTGTCTTAAATAGACTAAAAATATGACATTTCTAATAAAACAACAGAATATATAATAAAGCTACCAAAGTAGCAAAAATGTATTGTAAAAAATTCCTGTAATCTATATATATATTTCTACAGGTGTAGTGACAGCCTTTTTTTATATTCAACTGTCCTATATATATAATAAATATACCAGTTTAGCTAAACCCTATTTGCCAAACTTATTGAAATGTATATTTATATAACCAACAGATATAGTGACAAGTTGGGAATGGACTTTTGTCCTAAATATATGCAAAATATATTAAATATAATAAGGCTACAGATGTAGCAACACAATTAATTTATGTTTGAATGTTACAGATATTGCAACACTGCTCCTATATATATATATATATATATATATATATATATATATATATATATATATATATATATATATATATATATATATATATATTAATCTACTAGTGTTGTAACACCTTTTTTTGAGAAACTAATTTCATAAATAATCGACAGATATTGCAAACCCCTAGTTGCAATATCTTTCTTATATTATTCTAATCTATAGTTAAATGTACAACTTTTTTATAAAAAAATAGTATACCTTTTAAATATATAATAATATATATAATATATTATATAATAATATATTTATATAAATTGTCACGGATACCAGACAGCTAAGGATACCCCCAACCCCAACAACAACCTCACCCATGTTGTTTATCAGTGGTTTTGGGCTCCTCAGAGCAACCACCATCTCTGGAAGTTTTTGGTTGCATGGTTTTGTGTTCCAAACTTGTTTAGAAAAGAGCTGGTGTATGACCAGGAAAACCCTCCTAGGCTGTCCGGGCTCCTGGAACTCCCAGTCGGCCGCCTCACAACGGACACCCGCCTAACCCCTCTCGGGCTGTCCAGGCTCCTGAAACTCCCGGTCGGCCACAGGACAGCAGGATACCCGCTAACTTTACCCCTCATCGCTCCAGCAACCATGTGCCCCAGAGCTCCGATCTTTTGGGGATTAGTAACCCCTAGGGAGGACAAGACGTGGAGAAATTACCGGAGGGGAGCTCCTTTGGGAACCGGGGGTTTTGGACACCCCTAACCCCATAACTTCAACGGACTGTAACTCCGGTCCCCAGTAACGAATCATGCTGATTTTTGGACTGTGGCATCTGGGACAGAGAGCTTTAAAATGACACCCTGGAAGTGCCGCCGCTCCACCGGGATCACCCGAAACCGCAACCCCTAAGTATTGGGATTATGTGAGACTGTGGCTCCTATGGAGGTGCCGGGCTGTCTGGAGGGGCGGGAATGGCAGGAAAATTGTGGGATTGTCATTTGTGTTATCAAGATGAGATGTGTGTATAAAAGGAGTGTGTGTTCTCAATAAAATCAGTTCTTGTTCACCTGAAGGCTAGTCTGTCTAGTTATTTGGGTGAGCTCCAGCTAAAATCACTTTCCTGGGCTACATAGCAGCCTGTTCCAGGCAAAGGAAGGACCCTCTGGCAGAGCTACTCATTCGGAGTATCTGGAGTCTGCCACAGGGTGGGACCCTGAGTACTGGTGCTGTCGGGCATCAGGGGTGGCTATAGGCTGTGGTCACTTGCCAGCTACATAGCTGCAGTCGGCAGGAAGGAAGCAGGAGCTACCCAGTCGGGGTAGCCGGGGGTATCCGTCACATAAATTATTATTCAATTTTATACACAGACTTTTTTTTTTTTTTAAATACTTTAGCTTCTAAAAAATTTTTATAAGTATAGTTATGTTCTGTTATTTAGCTTTCTATAAAGCTTATGAGGTAAAATATGTCCAATCGTTGTTTTTTTTGTTTTTTTTTAACAACTTAAACTTTGAAAAAAAGCTGTTAAAAATAAAAAACAACAGGCTTATCTTTAGCTTTTATAAAAGCTTTTTGGTTGGAATTACTAATAATGCTAAAAAATTAAACTAAATACGATGTTCCGCTATTAATCTAACTGATCTGTCTCTAAAACAACTCTCCTCACAGACTGCTTTTTCCTAACTGCATCAGATAATGTTTTAACTTATTATTTAAATTGACTAATCGTCGTGAGGAAGGGGCGTGGTTAGTCGCGAGTGACACACACGATTTGCCGCAAACGAGAGGCGTGGCTTTCCACAAATGTGCAGTGTTTGATTGACACTGACGTATATGTAAATTCATATGCCCGTAATATATTTTCGGAAGTTGCAATTGGCAATTTCCGTAACTCCGTCCACACATAATTTGTACTGTAACAATGTATAGTTACTGTATCAGTTTTTGCTTTTGTAATGCTCAGTTTGCCTTCGCTGCATCCCGGTGGATTCCGAAAAGGGCAGGGTGGTGAAAGAATACACCTTCGGAGCTGCATCCAGGTGAATTATTTTGTCCTCGCGCTGCCTACATTCTATTGAGGATGCGTGCGCAACTGCCGACGGCGACGGACATTACAAATGCAATTATAGTATAAATAGTTCACAATACTCTTATTTACTCTTTTATGCATGGTTTATAGGTATCCTAATGTACCACATTACAGAGGCTTCAGTATTGTGACCTACTGGGCACTAGCAAAGTTTAAATAATTAGTACACGTTAATACTAGTTTAATAAGTATTTTATATCAAACTTCTTAGGTGCCATTATTATAGTTTCCTTTAATAGCCCATACATCACTTTGATATATCTAATGTGGCTTGAAAGCCTATAATAAACTAGAAAGTTCCATGATATATGTGAGAGAACCAAAACATTTCTACCTTTTTTCTTTGTGTAGATGCAATTTTAATAGCTAAAGGGCCATGATACCCAAATGTTAAGCACTTGAAAGCGATGCAGCATAGCTGTAAAAAGCTGACAAGAAAATTTCACCTGAACAACTCTATGTAAAAAAAGAAAGATATTTTACCTCACAAGTTCCTCAGTAGCCACATCCCATTCTAAAGGACTTCTAAGCAGCAAATCAGTATGTCTGTCCCGGGACAGCTAAGGGAGTGAGCTTCGTGAACACTCATCTTATTTCCCTATTCAGTTTAAGGAAGTTTACTATGAAATCTCATGAGAGTTAAGTCAAATCTCATGAGATCACAGTAAAAGAGTTGATGACCTCAGCACTGTTGATGCTGATTGGCCGCTGTTCATTTCTTTCTTTTTTTTTTTTTCTTTTTTTTTACCTGCAGCTGGGCAGCAGCTGAGTATAACCTTTTACACAGAACTTATTCTGCTGAGCTGAGGAAATTGGGAGGTAAAATATCTTCCTGTTTTACATAGAGATGCTCAGGTGATATTTTCCTGTCAGCTTTTTACAGTTATACTGCATCAGTTTCAAGTGATTTAGAATATGAGTATTATGTCCCTTTAAGGATACAAACACAATCTCTCCAATGGGAAGTTTGGAGATGGGTGTCTGCACTTGCCTTGATATCATAACATTGGCTGGTTATTTTTCTTTATTTCTGAGGCAAGCTAGTAAGAGCCTTCTAACATATATCACATAGTCTACATGATGATATATAGGGGTCTATCTATGAAAGCTCCATATGGAGCTTGATGCCCCGTGTTTCTGGCGAGCCTGCAGTTATGAAGCAGCGGTCACAAAGTTCGCTGCTCCATAACCTGTCCGCCTGCTCTGAGCAGGCGGACAGACATCGCCGCAATTTTCGATCGGGTTGATTGACACCCCCCTGCTGGCGGTCTATTGGCAGCGAGTCTGCAGGGGGCGGCGTTGCACCAGCAGCTCTTGTGAGCTACTGGTGCAATGCTCAATACGGCGAGCGTATTGCTCGCCGTATTCAGCGAGGTCTGTCATACCTGATCCGCACTGTCGGATCAGGTCCGACAGATCTTGATAAATAGGGGCCATAGTATTTCAGGGTCCAAGAGTGACCCTTTCAACTTATAATGATTTATTTTATTAGTATTGTAGATATCTTTATATATATCAGGTGCCATGGGGCCCAAAAGTCGTCTATGATGCGGCTATCTTATGCTTTTCGCCTCTCATAACCAATTGGTCCACAAATGGCCAGCCAAATAGTCATTCACTTAAAGGGACATGAAACCTAAAAAAAATCTTTCATGATTCAGATAGAGAATACAATTTGAAACAACTTTCTAATTTACTTTTATTATCTAATTTGTTTTATTCTCTTAGTCTCATTTGTTGAAGGAGTAGCAATGCACTACTGGTTTCTAACTGAACACATGGGTGAACCAATGACAATCGGTATATATATGCATCCACCAATCAGCAGCTAGAACCTAGTTTCTTTGCTCCTCTTGAGTTTTCCTAGATAAACCTTTCAGCAAAGGATAACAAGAGAAGGAAGCAAATTAAATAATAGAAGTAAATTGGAAAGTTGTTTAAAATTGTATTCTCTATCTGAATCATGAAAGAAAATTTTTGGGTTTCATGTCCCTTTAAGATATCGTTAATGTAAATTGGAGGTTTGAGAAGCCAATGGGGCATATGTATCAAGGATCTTGATGCCCCGTGTTTCTGGCGAGCCTGCAGGCTCGCCAGAAACAGCAGTTATGAAGCAGCGGTCACAAAGACCACTGCTCCATAACCTGTCCGTCTGCTCTGAGCAGGCGGACACACATCGCCGCAATTCAACCCGATCGAGTACGATCGGGTTGATTGACACCCCCCCTGCTGGTTGCCCGTTGGCCGCGAGTCTGCAGGGGGCGGCGTTGCACCAGCAGTGCAATGCTGAATATGGCGAGCGTATTGCTCGCCTTATTCAGCGATGTCTTTCGGACCTGATCCGCACTGTCAGATCAGGTCTGACAGACATTGATAACTAGAGGCCTATGTCTTGTCATTTATTGTTTTTAATTGTAATATTAGTGTCTATTGTTCAACTGAATTTTTGTCATTACTGTTATATGGCGATCATTGTATGTTTTATCTTTCGCAAAACCTCAAAAAAAAACATTAAAAAAACAAGAAGAAAGAAATAGTTCGGTGTTCCATACACTTATGGCTAGATTACAAGTGTGGCGCAAATGGTTGTGCGCTAGCGCAATCGCGATTTTGCGAGCCATTTTCAATTCCGCTGATATTACAAGTGCTGCAAAATTGCTGCTTAAATCCTTTCCGCGATCGAAGAGCTGTGGTAAACTGGTTTCTGAAAATAAAAAGTTGCACAAAACTCAACAAAAATACATTATAAAGTACACTTACACCCACAAATAAACTTTTAAACCGCCATCCCCCACATTGCAAACACTAAATAAAATTATTAACCCCTAAACTGCCATTCCCCCTCATTGCAAACACTAAATAAAAGTATTACCCCGAAACCACCATCCCCCTACATCACAAAATACCTAAATAAACTATTAACCCCTAAACCGCCATCCCCACACATCGCCATATACTTAAATAAACTATTAAATCACCATCCCCCGCAACGCAAAGATATAAACTAACATCTAAACCCCTTAACCTAACACCCCCTAACTAAACCCAAATTAAAATACCCCTAAATTAACTTTAAAAAATCCTTACTACGTTAAGATAAAAATCTTACCTGTAAAATTAAATAAAAACATAATCTTACCTTTAAAAGAAAAACTACCATTACAAAAAATAAAAAACGAAATTACCAAAAATAAAAATAAATAATCCTATTCTAATACCACTTAAAAAAACAATCCCAAAATAAAAAAAACCTCTAAAAATAAACTACCAATAGCCCTTCAAAGGGCCTTTTGTAGGGCATTGCCCTAAAGCGATCAACTCTTTTTTGCTTAAAAAACACTAACCCCCTAACATTACAACGCCCCCACAATAAAAATAAAAACCATAAAAGCTTTAAAAAAAAATTACTCTTTGCCCTTAAATGGGCATTTAACTCTTTTGCTGCCCAAATAAAAAAAAACATAAACCTTAATCTATAAAAAAAAACTATTCCCAAAGTTGGTACTCACTTCATCCCAGTGTCGGCTGTGAGATCAGCAGCGGCGACGTCGGTAGTCCTCTTCAGATCTTCAACACGGAGGTCCTCTTCATGCAGTCTCCAGCCGCACTATGAATAGTGAATGTGAGGTACCCCTTTTATGTAGGGGTACCCTTGCTTTCCTATTGGCTGATTTGAAGCTTCACATTGCTAAATTCAGCGGCTCCGGCCGCCCAGGGCACATCGATCTTCTATCAATGAGGTGCCGCTTGCAACTGTAAACCAATAGCTGTGCGTGCATATAGAAACCTGTCAGTTGACACACACGGCTATTGGTTTATAGATGCAAACATCACCTCATTGAAGGAGATCAATGTGCCGGCAGAGAAGGGGTGCGTTTAGCACCCTTATTTACATGTTTGATCTCTTAAATTTAAACACTTGAATTTTAGTGATGGTAAATCCTAGCGTTTGTTTTACGCTTGGATTTACATTTACTTCACTTTAACATTAATATTTTTCTCTGCATGTGCTTGTGAAGCATGGCTAGATATTCTCAGTTCACCAGCATTTTAAAAACTGCAGCTGCTCAGAGCTCCAGTGGGGCTTGTATTATGTCAGCAATTAACTAATTGAGTCATTACCAGATGGTACAAGGACCATAGGCTCTCAGAGCAAGTGCTGTATTTTAAATTCTAATGCAAGGCACAAACCTAAATACACTTATGAAACAGCTATAGCTTTTATTAGAAGAACTTTTGTTAATACATGTATATTACAAAAATGGTTCTACAAAAAACAGAAATGCATCCACGTGGATTCCAATTTTGTCAGCAAAGGTCCTTTAAAGCATTCAACACACTAAAATGCATGTGGGCTGCTGTATATCTGCAGCGCTCAACATTATGCTTGAGGACTTTTTTTATTTTTGTTATATACCTTTTAACCCCTTAGCGACCATGGCGCTGGTTGTTAAGCCCTTAAGAACCAGCTCTGTACCCTGTATGACGCTGCTATCCCAGGCCTCTCTCTGCCGTGAACTCACTTACAGTGTCGAGATCACACTATTTGTGTATGCCTTACGAGTGAGACAGTGCATAAAAAGAGTTGCAGAGTTACCGATTCAGAGAGAGATACTGTGTTCCTCTCTGCATCGGGTAGTGGTGGTGCCGATCTTTGGTGGGAGGGTTAGGAGGGAGGCAGGTGGGCGACCCATCGCTGGAGGGGGGAGGGAGGGGTGGGCACAATAAAAATAAATGCTCAGAGCGGGAGTGAGGGGGAATAGAGGGTAGGGGGGGGTCCTAGAGTGGAGGGAGAAATAGAGGGTAGGGGAAACAATTTTGGAGGGAGTTAAATCGGGGGCAGCTACACTACAGAAAAAAATGATTAAATACAAAAGAAAAATGATGGAAAACAGACAGCTGCCAGTACCTAATATGGTGGAAATTAGTTAGAGGGTGGAGAGCTTTTTGGGAGGGATCGGGGAGGTGGGAAGGTAAGGGGGTAATCATACACTGAAGAAAATAATAGTAATAAAAATGTAAAAAAAAAGTCTCTGAATCCTTCTCAAACAGCAGACTCCGCTGCTTGGTAAATTTCCCCCTGAGACTCTTTTTGGATAGTCTTGGTGGGGCGGCAGGCATTTACAGTTATTTACTATATGTTGTATGTGAGGATTTTGGTGTCTGCTTGTCCTTATGTGTCATGACTTGCTGACCCGTGACCAGGCCCATGATTTAATTTACTTAGAAAAACTGGATGTGATTTGGACAACAGAATTTCTATTTGTGTAGCCTTCCTTATCCAGCAAACAATGGCCTAGATTTAGAGTTTGGCAGTAGCCGTCAAAACCAGCGTTAGAGGCTCCTAACGCTGGTTTTTACCGCCCTCTGGTATTTGGAGTCAGTCAGGAAAGGGTCTAACTTTTCCATACCGCAGATCCCCCTACACCATTTGCGTATCCTATCTTTTCAATGGGATCTTTCTAACGCCGGTATTTAGAGTCGTGTATGAAGTGAGCGTTAGAAATCTAACGACAAAACTCCAGCCGCAGAAAAAAGTCAGTAGTTAAGAGCTTTCTGGGCTAACGCCGGTTTATAAAGCTCTTAACTACTGTGCTCTAAAGTACACTAACACCCATAAACTACCTATGTACCCCTAAACCGAGGCCCCCCCACACCGCCGCCACTCTAATAATTTTTTTTAACCCCTAATCTGCCGCTCCGTACACCGCCGCAACCTACATTATCCCTATGTACCCCTAATCTGCTGCCCCTAACATCGCCGACACCTATATTATATTTATTAACCCCTAATCTGCCCCCCCCAACGTCGCCGCCACCTACCTACACTTATTAACCCCTAATCTGCCGACCGGACCGCACCGCTACTATAATAAAATTATTAACCAATAATCCGCCTCACTCCCGCCTCAATAACCCTATAATAAATAGTATTAACCCCTAATCTGCCCTCCCTAACATCGCCGACACCTAACTTCAAGCATTAACCCCTAATCTGCCGACCGGAGCTCACCGCTACTCTAATAAATTTTTTAACCCCTAAAGCTAATTCTAACCCTAACACCCCCCTAAGTTAAATATAATTTTTATCTAACGAAATAAATTAACTCTTATTAAATAAATTATTCCTATTTAAAGCTAAATACTTACCTGTAAAATAAACCCTAATATAGCTACAATATAAATTATAATTATATTGTAGCTATTTTAGGATTAATATTTATTTTACAGGCAACTTTGTAATTATTTTAACCAGGTACAATAGCTATTAAATAGTTAATAACTATTTAATAGTTACCTAGTTAAAATAATTACAAAATTACCTGTAAAATAAATCCTAACCTAAGTTACAATTAAACCTAACACTACACTATCAATAAATTAATTAAATAAACTACCTACAATTATCTACAATTAAATCTAACACTACACTATCAATAAATTAATTAAATACAATACCTACAAATAAATACAATGAAATAAACTAACTAAAGTACAAAAAATTAAAAAAAGAACTAAGTTACAAAAAATAAAAAAATATTTACAAACATTAGAAAAATATTACAACAATTTTAAAATAATTACACCTACTCTAAGCCCCCTAATAAAATAACAAAGACCCCCAAAATAAAAAAATGCCCTACCCTATTCTAAAATTAAAATAGAAAAGCTCTTTTACCTTACCAGCCCTGAAAAGGGCCCTTTGCGGGGCATGCCCCAAAGAATTCAGCTCTTTTGCCTGTAAAAAAAAACATACAATACCCCCCCGCCCAACATTACAACCCACCACCCACATACCCCTAATCTAACCCAAACCCCCCTTAAATAAACCTAATACTAAGCCCCTGAAGATCTTCCTACCTTATCTTCACCACGCCGGGTTCACCGATCGATCCAGAAGAGCTCCTCCGATGTCTTGATCCAAGCCCAAGCGGGGGGCTGAAGATGTCCATGATCCGACTGAAGTCTTCATCCAAGCGGGAGCTGAAGAGGTCCATGATCGGGCTGAAGTCTTCATCCAAGCGGGAGCTGAAGAGGTCCATGATCGGGCTGAAGTCTTCTATCAAGCGGCATCTTCAATCTTCTTTCTTCCGGATCCATGTTCATCCCGCCGACGCGGAACATCCATCTTCACCGACGACTTCCCGACGAATGACGGTTCCTTTAAGGGACGTCATCCAAGATGGCGTCCCTCGAATTCCGATTGGCTGATAGGATTCTATCAGCCAATCGGAATTAAGCCAATCGGATCAGCCAATCGGATTGAACTTGATTCTGATTGGCTGATTCCATCAGCCAATCAGAATTTTTCTACCTTAATTCCGATTGGCTGATAGAATCCTATCAGCCAATCGGAATTCGAGGGACGCCATCTTGGATGACGTCCCTTAAAGGAACCGCCATTCGTCGGGAAGTCGTTGGTGAAGATGGATGTTCCGCGTCGGCGGGATGAACATGGATCCGGAAGAAAGAAGATTGAAGATGCCGCTTGATTGAAGACTTCAGCCCGATCATGGAACTCTTCAGCTCCCGCTTGGATGAAGACTCAGTCGGATCATGGACATCTTCAGCCCCCCGCTTGGGCTTGGATCAAGACATCGGAGGAGCTCTTCTGGATCGATCAGTGAACCCGGCGTGGTGAAGATAAGGTAGGAAGATCTTCAGGGGCTTAGTGTTAGGTTTATTTAAGGGGGGTTTGGGTTAGATTAGGGGTATTTGGGTGGTGGGTTGTAATGTTGGGGGGGGTATTGTATGTTTTTTTTTACAGGCAAAAGAACTGAATTCTTTGGGGCATGCCCCGCAAAGGGCCCTTTTCAGGGCTGGTAATGTAAAAGAGCTTTTCTATTTTAATTTTAGAATAGGGTAGGGCATTTTTTTATTTTGGGGGTCTTTGTTATTTTATTAGGGGGCTTAGAGTAGGTGTAATTAGTTTAAAATTGTTGTAATATTTTTCTAATGTTTGTAAATATTTTTTTATTTTTTGTAACTAAGGCCTAGATTTAGAGTTCGGCGGTAGCCGTCAAAACCAGCGTTAGAGGCTCCTAACGCTGGTTTTGGCCGCCCGCTGGTATTTGGAGTCAGTGATTAAAGGGTCTAACGCTCACTTTACAGCCGCGACTTTTCCATACCGCAGATCCCCCTACGCCATTTGCGTAGCCTATCTTTTCAATGGGATCTTCCTAACGCCGGTATTTAGAGTCGTTTCTGCAGTGAGCGTTAGAGCTCTAACGACAAGATTCCAGCCGCCTGAAAATAGCAGGAGTTAAGAGCTTTCTGGCTAACGCCGGTTTATAAAGCTCTTAACTACTGTACCCTAAAGTACACTAACACCCATAAACTACCTATGTACCCCTAAACCGAGGTCCCCCCACATCGCCGACACTCGATTAAAAATTTTAACCCCTAATCTGCCGACCGCCACCTACGTTATACTTATGTACCCCTAATCTGCTGCCCCTAACACCGCCGACCCCTGTATTATATCTATTAACCCCTAACTTGCCCCCCACAACGTCGCCGCAAGCTACTTAAAATAATTAACCCCTAATCTTCCGACCGCAAATCGCCGCCACCTACGTTATCGCTATGTACCCCTAATCTGCTGCCCCTAACATCGCCGACCCCTATGTTATATTTATTAACCCCTAATCTGCCCCCCTCAACGTCGCCGACACCTACCTACACTTATTAACCCCTAATCTGCCGAGCGGACCTGAGCGCTACTATAATAAAGTTATTAACCCCTAATCCGCCTCACTAACCCTATCATAAATAGTATTAACCCCTAATCTGCCCTCCCTAACATCGCCGACACCTACCTTCAATTATTAACCCCTAATCTGCCGACCAGAGCTCACCGCTATTCTAATAAATGGATTAACCCCTAAAGCTAAGTCTAACCCTAACACTAACACCCCCCTAACTTAAATATAATTTACATCTAACGAAATTAATTAACTCTTATTAAATAACTTATTCCTATTTAAAGCTAAATACTTACCTGTAAAATAAATCCTAATATAGCTACAATATAAATTATAATTATATTATAGCTATTTTAGGATTAATATTTATTTTACAGGCAACTTTGTAATTATTTTAACCAGGTACAATAGCTATTAAATAGTTAAGAACTATTTAATAGTTACCTAGTTAAAATAATAACAAATTTACCTGTAAAATAAATCCTAACCTAAGATATAATTAAACCTAACACTACCCTATCAATAAAATAATTAAATAAACTACCTACAATTACCTACAATTAACCTAACACTACACTATCAATAAATTAATTAAACACAATTGCTACAAATAAATAAAATTAAATAAACTATCTAAAGTACAAAAAATAAAAAAGAACTAAGTTACAGAAAATAATAAAATATTTACAAAGATAAGAAAAATATTACAACAATTTTAAACTAATTACACCTACTCTAAGCCCCCTAATAAAATAACAAAGCCCCCCAAAATAAAAAATTCCCTACCCTATTCTAAAATACAAATATTACAAGCTCTTTTACCTTACCAGCCCTGAACAGGGCCCTTTGCGGGGCATGCCCCAAGAATTTCAGCTCTTTTGCCTGTAAAAAAAAACATACAATACCCCCCCCAACATTACAACCCACCACCCACATACCCCTAATCTAACCCAAACCCCCCTTAAATAAACCTAACACTACCCCCCTGATGATCTTCCTACCTTGTCTTCACCATGCCAGGTTCACCGATCCGTCCTGGCTCCAAGATCTTCATCCAACCCAAGCGGGGGCTAGACATCCACTGAAGAAGTCCAGAAGAGGGTCCAAAGTCTTCCTCCTATCCGGCAAGAAGAGGACATCCGGACCGGCAAACATCTTCTCCAAGCGGCATCTTCTATCTTCTTCCATCCGATGACGACCGGCTCCATCTTGAAGACCTCCAGCGCGGATCCATCCTCTTCTTCCGACGACTAGACGACGAATGACGGTTCCTTTAAGGGACGTCATCCAAGATGGCGTCCCTCGAATTCCGATTGGCTGATAGGATTCTATCAGCCAATCGGAATTAAGGTAGGAATTTTCTGATTGGCTGATGGAATCAGCCAATCAGAATATAGTTCAATCCGATTGGCTGATCCAATCAGCCAATCAGATTGAGCTCGCATTCTATTGGCTGTTCCGATCAGCCAATAGAATGCGAGCTCAATCTGATTGGCTGATTGGATCAGCCAATCGGATTGAACTTGATTCTGATTGGCTGATTCCATCAGCCAATCAGAAAATTCCTACCTTAATTCCGATTGGCTGATAGAATCCTATCAGCCAATCGGAATTCGAGGGACGCCATCTTGGATGACGTCCCTTAAAGGAACCGTCATTCGTCGTCTAGTCGTCGGAAGAAGAGGATGGATCCGCGCTGGAGGTCTTCAAGATGGAGCCGGTCGTCATCGGATGGAAGAAGATAGAAGATGCCGCTTGGAGAAGATGTTTGCCGGTCCGGATGTCCTCTTCTTGCCGGATAGGAGGAAGACTTTGGACCCTCTTCTGGACTTCTTCAGTGGATGTCTAGCCCCCGCTTGGGTTGGATGAAGATCTTGGAGCCAGGACGGATCGGTGAACCTGGCATGGTGAAGACAAGGTAGGAAGATCATCAGGGGGGTAGTGTTAGGTTTATTTAAGGGGGGTTTGGGTTAGATTAGGGGTATGTGGGTGGTGGGTTGTAATGTTGGGGGGGGGGTATTGTATGTTTTTTTTTACAGGCAAAAGAGCTGAAATTCTTGGGGCATGCCCCGCAAAGGGCCCTGTTCAGGGCTGGTAAGGTAAAAGAGCTTGTAATATTTGTATTTTAGAATAGGGTAGGGAATTTTTTATTTTGGGGGTCTTTGTTATTTTATTAGGGGGCTTAGAGTAGGTGTAATTAGTTTAAAATTGTTGTAATATTTTTCTTATCTTTGTAAATATTTTATTATTTTCTGTAACTTAGTTCTTTTTTATTTTTTGTACTTTAGATAGTTTATTTAATTTTATTTATTTGTAGCAATTGTGTTTAATTAATTTATTGATAGTGTAGTGTTAGGTTAATTGTAGGTAATTGTAGGTAGTTTATTTAATTATTTTATTGATAGGGTAGTGTTAGGTTTAATTATATCTTAGGTTAGGATTTATTTTACAGGTAAATTTGTTATTATTTTAACTAGGTAACTATTAAATAGTTCTTAACTATTTAATAGCTATTGTACCTGGTTAAAATAATTACAAAGTTGCCTGTAAAATAAATATTAATCCTAAAATAGCTATAATATAATTATAATTTATATTGTAGCTATATTAGGATTTATTTTACAGGTAAGTATTTAGCTTTAAATAGGAATCATTTATTTAATAAGAGTTAATTTATTTCGTTAGATAAAAATTATATTTAACTTAGGGGGGTGTTAGTGTTAGGGTTAGACTTAGCTTTAGGGGTTAATACATTTATTAGAATAGCGGTGAGCTCCGGTCGGCAGATTAGGGGTTAATAATTGAAGGTAGGTGTCGGCGATGTTAGGGAGGGCAGATTAGGGGTTAATACTATTTATGATAGGGTTAGTGAGGCGGATTAGGGGTTAATAACTTTATTATAGTAGCGCTCAGGTCCGCTCGGCAGATTAGGGGTTAATAAGTGTAGGCAGGTGTCGGCGACGTTGTGGGGGGCAGATTAGGGGTTAATAAATATAACATAGGGGTCGGCGATGTTAGGGCAGCAGATTAGGGGTACATAGGGATAATGTAGGTTGCGGCGGTTTACGGAGCGGAAGATTAGGGGTTAATAATATAATGCAGGGGTCAGCGATAGCGGGGGCGGCAGATTAGGGGTTAATAAGTGTAAGGTTAGGGGTGTTTAGACTCGAGGTACATGTTAGAGTGTTAGGTGCAGACGTAGGAAGTGTTTCCCCATAGGAAACAATGGGGCTGCGTTAAGAGCTGAACGCTGCTTTTTTGCAGGTGTTAGGTTTTTTTTCAGCTCAAACAGCCCCATTGTTTCCTATGGGGGAATCGTGCACGAGCACGTTTTTGATGCCGGCCGCGTCCGTAAGCAACTCTGGTATCGAGAGTTGCATTTGCGGTAAATATGCTCTACGCTCCTTTTTTGGAGCCTAACGCAGCATTTGTTTGAACTCTCGATACCAGAGTTAAATTTATGGTGCGGCCAGAAAAAAACCCGCGGAGCGTTAACAGCCCTTTTACCGCCGAACTCCAAATCTAGGCCTTAGTTCTTTTTTATTTTTTGTACTTTAGTTAGTTTATTTCATTGTATTTATTTGTAGGTATTGTATTTAATTAATTTATTGATAGTGTAGTGTTAGGTTTAATTGTAGATAATTGTAGGTATTTTATGTAATTAATTTATTGATAGTGTAGTGTTAGGTTTAATTGTAACTTAGGTTAGGATTTATTTTACAGGTAATTTTGTAATTATTTAAACTAGGTAACTATTAAATAGTTATTAACTATTTAATAGCTATTGTACCTGGTTAAAATAATTACAAAGTTGCCTGTAAAATAAATATTAATCCTAAAATAGCTACAATATAATTATAATTTATATTGTAGCTATATTAGGGTTTATTTTACAGGTAAGTATTTAGCTTTAAATAGGAATAATGTATTTAATAAGAGTTAATTTATTTAGTTAGATTTAAATTATATTTAACTTAGGGGGGTGTTAGTGTTAGGGTTAGACTTAGCTTTAGGGGTTAATACATTTATTAGTGTAGCGGTGAGATCCGGTCGGCAGATTAGGGGTTAATTATTGTAGGTAGGTGGAGGCGACGTTGGGGGCGGCAGATTAGGGGTTAATAAATATAATATCGGGGTCGGCGATGTTAGGGGCAGCAGATTAGGAATACATAGGGATAACGTAGGTTGCGGCGGTGTACGGAGCGGCAGATTAGGGGTTAATAATAATATGCAGGGGTCAGCGATAGCGGGGGCAGCAGATTAGAGTGTAAGGCTAGGGGTGTTTAGACTCGGGGTACATGTTAGGGTGTTAGGTGCAGACTTAGGAAGTGTTTCCGCATAGTAAACAATGGGGCTGCGTTAGGAGCTGAACGCTGCTTTTTTGCAGGTGTTAGGTTTTTTTCAGCTCAAACAGCCCCATTGTTTTCTATGGGGGAATCGTGCACGAGCACGTTTTTGAAGCTGGCCGCGTCCGTAAGCAACGCTGGTATTTAGAGTTGCAGTGGCGGTAAATATGCTATACTCTCCCTTTTTGGAGCCTAACGCAGCCCTTCTGTGAACTCTAAATACCAGCGGTATTTAAAAGGTGCGGGGGAAAAAAAGCATGCGTAGCTAACGCACCCCTTTGGCCGCAGAACTCTAAATCTAGCCGAACATTTCTTTACTCTTTGTTCCCTATAGAGCTGTTGATTTCTTTGAGTCACTGATCATTTAGGCAGTAAACACCTAACAGATTTGCTATTCCTAATTTCACATTCAGTCTTATTGTAATTTTAATGATATTTTAAGATAATCCGTGCACTATATTTCTTTCCTAAGATATGGAGAGTCCACAACGTCTTTCAATTACTAGTGGGAATAAAACTCCTGGCCACCCTTTTTCGGGTACTTTTCCCTGCAAGCAAGGATTTGGGGTTAGCTGAGTCCATGTCATTCTCTTCAGTAGAGTAGTGGTGGCTTTTAAGCAGTTAGGAAGTTGTGAGGAAGTCCTTGCTTTGTTTCCTAGCACATTGCTGCCCATGGTACAGAAAGCCAGAGTTGGTTTCTCTGTTCTTTCTTTTTCTACAGGTCTCTGTAAGGAGTATGTGTCCTTTCACGCCTTGTGAGCTGTCTTCCTGACAGACAGCTAGACTGCAGGTAAGTGCTTTTGTCTTCTAGGTCTTGAAGACTTGCACTTCAGAAGAATATGTCATATGCAGTAGATGGGGACATTTTTAAAATCCTTTATACAGGATTTTCTTTGGCAGTGTGCAGGCACATTATGTATGTTGAGACTAGGGGTTAATCTTCCCTTTATTGGGACGTTTTTCCTCTTTTAATTTTGTTGAAATACTTTATTAGTTTGTGTGTGACGTATGTTTTATACAGGGATTTATGTATAAACTTAAAATTTGTCAGTTTTTTTTCTTTGCTTGCTTAGCTAGAACAGGCTAACTGATAAACTGCTTGAGTTTGACACCAGCTGCAGCTACTTGCATCTTATGTTGTAGGCAGAGGGAAACGCACGCCTTTTACTGGCTGCGTAGTTTCCTCTCTCTGCCGGTCATGTGACTTCTCTCTGCTGTCGGATATTCACGGAGCGGAGCAGCGTCATTGAATTTCAGTCTCTTCAGTGTCCATCTACTATACAATCGTTTTAGAGACTTCTGGCAGCCAAATTGTGGTATTAAAAATTCTTAAAGTGACAGTGTATTTAAAAAATTTCTACAATTTGGGGAATTTTTTATTTAGTATTATGTACATGGACTAAGAGGCACAAATTGTTTTGCCTATGCAATTGTGTGCTGCATGCTTAGCTAGAACATTTCAATTTAAAGATAAATTGTTGCCCTCTGAGCCCAATGTCTCTCAAGATGATGCTGTTCAGGCAATGCCACAGCTTTCTCCTCAAATGTCACAAGCTTCTATTGGGTCACATACAATGCCCTGCAGTTTCTCTCAGCCTCCTGGAGGAGTTTATTTGCCTGCAGATTTTGCTGCACAGGTATCTTCTGTGGTATCTGCAGCATTATCTGCTTTTCCTATGCTGGGAAAACACAAGAGGAAAATTAGACATTCAAATAGCAAGATTTCTGTTCTATATACTGCTACGCAGGTTGCCCTCCCTCATAAGTCTGATGAGGAGGATATGCCAATAGCCTCTGAGGGTGAAATCTCAGATTCGGACAGTATTATTCCTTCATCTGATACTGAAGAAGTAAACTTCAGATTTAAGCTTGTATGACTTTGTGTACTGTTAAAGGAGGTATTGGCTACCTTGGATGACTCCAACACTTCTGTCGTTGTCAACCCTAAGAAAACTAGTAAACTAATAAATACTATGATCAAGTTTATCCTGTCCCAGACGTGTGACGGAGATTATTTCACAGGAATGGGAGAAGTCAGGGATTCCTTTCTCCCTGTCTCCCGTATTTAAAAAGATGTTTCCTGTTGCTGACTCCATTAAAGATTCTTGGCGCATGGTGCCTAAAGTAGACTTGACTATTTCTACTCTGGCTAAGAGAACTACAATCCCTATAGAGGATAGCCATGGACAAAAAGCTGGAAGCTTATTTGAAGAAGATGTATGTTCATCAAGGTCTTCAATGGCAACCTGCAGTTTGTATTGCCACAGTACCAAGTGCGGCAATTGCCACAGTAGCAAGTGCGGCATCTTATTGGTGCAAAGACTTGTTTGAATCAATTTTAGTAGAGACTCCATTGAAGGAGATACAAGAAAGTATTAAGGCTCTCAAACTAGCCAATTCCTTTATTTCTGATGCTAACATGCAAGTTATTGGACTGGGAGCCATGATGTCTGGCTTCACTGTCCTAGCCCGCAGGGCATTGTGGCTAAAATTTTGGTCAGCTGATGTTATCTCTAATTCCAAGCTTCTGGCGCTTCCTTTCAAGGGGAAGACCTTGTTTGCACCTGGTCTGGCAGAAATAATTTCTGATATTACGGGTGGAAAAGGGTCTTTTCTACCGCAAGACAAGAAGAACAGACTCAAAGGACGTCAAAATAATTTTCGTTCCTTTCGCAACTTCAAAAGTCAAAAGTCTTCCTCTCCCTCTTCCAAGCAGAAGCAGTCCAAGTCTTCTTGGAAGCCCAATCAGTCTTGGAATAAGGGGAAGCAATCAAACAAACCCTCAGCTGAGTCTAAGTCAGAATGAAGGCTCAGCCCCCAGTCCGGGATCGGATCAAATGGGGGGCAGACTTTCCCTGTTTTGTCAAGCATGGAGCCAAGATGTCCGAGATTGTAACATCCTCTGTACCTTTAAGTAATTATTCACCTTTTCAATAAATACCTGGACTTCCCAGAATACTTTGCTTGGTATTCTGGTTCAGCCCACTTGTATCTTATTTTTGGACTTTCCGGTTTGTGCTCATACACATTTTCTTGTGTTCTGCCTTATCGATCTTCAGTACTTCCTTCTGTCATCCCTGAATTTCTTGGATCCTGATCACAACAGACTTGCTTCATGTTCTCAGCACTCTGTGTGAGTTCCTGCTTCGTAGTCTCCTCGCCCTCCTGGTGACATCACCATCAGCTGCGCATCTTCCTTCCGGTTTCCGGAGTTCTCTGATCCGTTCCTCGTGTAAGCTCATCGTTTGCTACCTCCAGCTACGAACTCTCCTTGCATCCATTTGTGAGTTATTCATTCCTTTACTCTGACTGTCATTTTGGATTGTCATCATTCTCTATGAAGCGCAACAGAATTTATTTCTTACATTAACTTTGTGCCTCAATCCTAACCTTATATACTTTCTCATGAGCAATGACATATAATATTCATTCATAGGAATTACTAAATATTACTAACCACAGTGTAGGGTATCTGGTATCTTGAATTCCAGATTAACTTCCTTATTTATGTCTCTGGGATATTCAGTTTCTATATACCAGATCATATACAAGGTAAATTCCTATAAAGGATTCATATATGTTCCACTATAGAATTTTAGCATCAATGTTTACACTGAAAGTGCAAAAGCCTCTAAAATATACATCATATAAATTAATAACCATTCTAACTATAACACTAATTTGGGTTATTACATACCAAGCCCAAAATAAAGATGGATCCCCAGGAGTTAACAAACTATGTGATGTCTTTAGGACAAAAGGTAGATCAGCTTAACCAGGGGTTAAGAGATCTTCAAGTAGAGAACCAAACTATATATAATATAATTAAAGAAGTGTTAAGTACGGTTTCCACACATTTTGAAAATGTTACTGAACCCCCAATTAGCCCCCCAGATTTTTTCACTGGAGATAGGAAACAATATAGACAGTTTTATAATGCATGTACACTATTTTTTACACTGAAACTTAAAACCTTTAACAGTGAAAAAATTAAAATATTAACAACCATCTCATATCTTAGAGGTGAGCCCAGAGCTTGGGCAGACAGTCTATATGAGCAAAATGATCAGATACTTAATTCCTCAGTAAAATTTTTCAAGGCCCTATCATCACTGTATGAGGATCCTCACAAGCAGCTTACTACAGAAAATAAATTAAGAGCACTGAAACAAAAAAAAAAGAACAGTAGAGGATTATATTTCAGAATTTAAGATATGGCAGAAGGATTCTGAATGGAATTTAATTTCTCTAAAAAAATCAATTTAGATAAGGTCTATCCGAAGCAATAAAGGATGAACTAGCTAGGATTGACATCCCAGATAACTTAGAAAAACTAATGGCTCTAGCAATTAAGATAGACCATAGAATTAGAGAAAGGAAGCATGAGAAATATTCACACGAAGCAGTGTCAAAATACAGAGATTACAATTCCTCTTTACATCAAGTCAAATCCAGTGATGAGCCTATGGACATTGGTGTTATTAGGGGTCCGCTAACAACCAAAGAAAAATTAAGAAGAAGAGTAAATCATCTCTGTATGTACTGTGCCTCCAAAGAGCATGAAGTCTCATCCTGTCCAGTACTAAAAAAGCCTAAAAAAGGTAAGATTTATAAAAATGAACTCATTCTATAATTTCCTAAAGATCAACTTACTTATACTAAACTCCCTGTCTCTCTACAGTGGGAACATCAACAATTTCAACTTAATGCTGTCATAGATTCAGGAGCTTACATGTGTTATATTGATTCTGACATTGTAAAATTGAATAAAATTCCATTGATTAAAAAATCTAAACCAGTGTTAGTCCGTCTTATTGATGGTAATCAAATAGACAGCGGACCTATTACCCATCAGACTATACCATTATTAGTAGTCACTAACGACCATAAAGAATTTATATCATTCGATGGTCTATCTTCTCCCATTTTCCAATTGTTTTAGGATTACAATGGTTGAGAATTCACCAACCATTCATTAATTGGCAAAATAACAAAATTTTATTCAACTCTGAATACTGTCAAAACACTTGTATCCAAACTATGCCTATAATGACAATCGTAGAAAATTTAATTCCACCGGAATATTCAGATTTTAAACAGGTATTCTGTAAAAAGGAAGCGGAAAACTTACCACCCAACCCACATATATGATTGTCCAGTAGATCTAATACCAAGTTCAGATATTCCTTATGGGCGCATTTTTCCTTTATCTGAACCTGAATTGTTAGAATGAAAGAATTATTTAAATGATATTCTACGTAAAGAGTTTATAAGACCATCAAAATCATCTGCAGGTGCCGGAATTTTCCTTGTAAGAAATAAGGATCATAGCCTGCGACCTATAGTTGATTATAGGGAACTTAATAAAATAACACTAAAAAATAGATACCCCTTACCTCTTATCCCAGAACTTATAGAGAGTCTGAATGGCGCTACAATCTATACAAAACTTGACTTAAGAGGAGCATACAATCTCATACGTATAAGACCTGGGGGTGAATGGCTCACTACATTTCGAACATGATATGGTCTGTATTAGTATACAGTTATGCCCTTTGGGTTATGTAACGCCCCGGCAACCTTCCAAAGGTTTATAAATGAAATATTTAGAGATCTACTGGATACCTGTATTGTCATCTATATAGATGACATTCTAATTTACTCATCTTGTTTTCAGGAACATGTTAAACATGTACGCAAGGTTCTCTCTAGATTACAAGCCCATCACCTCTATGCAAAATTAGAGAAAGAAATGTATTTTCCATACGCAAGACATTACTTTTCTAGGCTATCATATAACCCCTAAAGGAGTTTCAATGGAAACAGATAAAATCCAAGTAATCCAAGATTGGCCAAAACCAAAAAATAAAAAAGATATTCAGAAATTCCTTGGATTTTCGAATTTCTATCGAAAATTTATCAAGGATTTTGCGAAAATTAATAAACCTCTAACTGAATTGACAAAGAATAATGTTTCTTTTTCTTGGTCCCCTAAAGTAGATGACGCATTTAACTATTTAAAAAATTGCTTTACAACAGCCCCTATTCTACAATATCCTAACCCCAAATACCACTACATATTAGAGGTTGACAATTCAAATTACGCCATTGGGGCTATACTTTCTCAGCAAGAAGCTACTAATAAGCCGATTCATCCTGTGGCATATTATTCAAGAGTTCTAAACTCCTCTGAACTCAACTACCATGTTGGAGAGAAGGAGTTATTGGCTATGAAATTGGCGCTGGAACAGTGGAGGCACCTTTTAGAAGGTACTGAACATCCTATACAAATATTCACTGATCATAGAAATCTCCAATATCTCAAAACTCACAAAACTTTAAAACAAGTACGCTGGAGTCTATTTTTCTCACGTTTTTCATATATATTAACTTATAGACCAGCATATAGAAATAAAAAATCAGATCTCTTATCCAGAATAAAGGAAAAACCTAAAATTAACCCACCATTTGGAACTATTATTCCAAAAAAATGTTTTACTCAAACTTTTGGGTTAACTACTATAGAACAACATACTCTACAACAAGAACAATTTAATGATGACACCTATCCCAAATCTAAACTCACAAAACAAGCTGATGGTTTATTCTATTACGGAGTTAACTTGTATATTCCACTTAGTGAAAGAAAAAATATCTTACACTCTGTACATGACTCCATTCTAGCTGGACATCCAGGAGTTACTAGAACTCTAGAATTATTGAAACGAAATTACTGGTGGCCTAGAATGAAAGCAGATGTACAACAACATATTCATGACTGTTAAGTCTGCTCAACCTGTAAACTTGAAAGACAAAAACCATATGGTTATCTCCTCTCCCTACCAATACTAGAAAGATCCTTGACTCCTATTGCAGCAGATTTCATTGTTGAAATTCCTACCTCTAACAATTTTAACACCATCTTAGTTGTGGTAGATTTATTTACAAAGATGAGTCACTTCATTCCCTACCATAAGTTACCCACTTCATTGGAGCAACTTTGTTGATAAAAAATGTGATTAAACTCCATGGATTACCTCTTTCCATAACAACAGATAGGGGAACTCAATTTACCTCTAAAGTTTGGAAAGATCTTTGCAAATCATTAAATATCTCAAGACGTTTGAGTACCTCCTTTCACCCACAAACAAATGGCCAGACCAAGAGAACTAACCAGTGGCTAGTGGCTAGTTCCTAAGATGTTTCACTACACAACAACAAGATGACTGGTCATCTCTACTACCTCTTGCTGAATTTGCGCATAATAATTCTATGCATACAGCAATTAAAACTACACCTTTCTTTGCTAATTACGGTTACCACCCAACCTTCCATTGCCATGAACAACGACAAAGTTCTTGCCCAATAGTAAATTATACTGTTAACACTATTGCAGAAACTTTTTCCATATTAGCAGATAATATTAAAACCGCACAGGAACGTCATAAGAAATATTACGATTTAAGACGAAGACCCTCACCTGTTTATTCACAGGGTGATTTGGTTATCAACTAAAAATTTAAGATTGACAACTCCATCACGGAAATTTAATAGGTTTTACATTGGACCTTTTCCAGTATTAAAGGTAATGCAGTCACACTTGACCTCCCATCTCATTATAAGATACACCCTACATTTCATGTATCTCTACTTAAGCCATACAAATGTCTTAGGAAAGACCCTCGACATTCGCCCATTGTACCACCAATTGAGCCTGAACGGGAATTTGAAAATCAGACTATTTTAGATTCCCGAATAGTTTCGGGAAAACTGCAATACCTCATACATTGGAAGGGTTACTCAACAGAAGATGACTCTTGGGAACCGGCTACTAATCTCTCAGCACCTCGGTTGGTGTCGTTATTTCACTGACGGAACCCAGAACGTCCTCATCCATGAACCCCAGAGGTGTTCCTTTTTTAGCGGGTACTATGTAACTGTCAGGATTCGTCAGTTCCACATATGATATTACATTGTTCCTATACCTTTAATTCTGTAGGCCTGCCTACCTAACCTTTAAATTCCAGGTGCACCAACAATCTGGTGCTTAGTATTGCATGTTTCTTGTCTAAGTAACTTCGCACTGAGCTCCTCTCAAGGATTTCCTGATTTCTTACAGTTCTTTTCTAATGAGAGTTTGCTACTTTCATGCAAAATCAAGCAGTGGAGAATTAAAACCTTTTTTCACAAGCGGATATGCACTCTAGGGCCTCTATGTATGAAGCCGTCTACTTTCCTGCATTCACCGGCCCAATACGCTCGCCTAAGCTCACCTACCATCGCTGCCGCGGACCTGAATACGTTTGCCAAAGTTATCAAAAAAGCTGTCAAGAAGCCGCGCACCAAGTACGGGGCGATGAGCAGCGGACTGTTGTTAACTAACAGTCATCGATCTCACTGCTCATCGGCTTCTTCGCAGCTTTCTTGCTAGCCTGTCACTAAGCACCCACACTAAACTATACTGTTTTACCCCCTAAACCGCTGCTCCTGGAGCCCCCCGCACCTAAATAAAGTTATTAGCCCCTAAACCGCCGCTCCTGGACCCCGCCGCAACTATAATAAATATATTAACCCCTAAACCGCCGCTCCCGTACCCTGCCGCCACCTATATTCAAGTTATTAAGCCCTATCCTGCGGATCCCGGACCCCGCCGCAACTAAATAAATTGTTTAACCCCTAAACTGCCGCACCAGGAGCCCACCGCCACCTACATTACATTTATTAACCCCTATCCTGCCCCCCACTACACCGCCGCCACCTACATTAAACTCATTAACCCCTAAACCTCCACTCCCGGACCCCGCCGCAACTAAATTAAATGTTTAACCCCTAAACCGCCGCTCCCGGACCCCGCCGCCACCTATATTAAACTTATTAACCCCTATCCTTCCCCCTATACCGCTGCCACCTATATAAAACTTATTAACCCCTAAACCTAAATCTAACCCTAACACCCCCCTAATTTTAATATTATTTTAATAAATCTAAATAAAACTTACTATTATTAACTAAATTATTCCTATTTAAAAATAAATACTTACCTATAAAATAAACACTAAGATAACTACAATATAATTAATAATTACATTGTAGCTATTTTAGGATTTAATTTTATTTTACAGGCAACTTTGTATTTATTTTAACCAGGTACAATAGTTATTAAATAGTTATTTACTACCTAGCTAAAATACTTACAAAATTACCTGTAAAATAAATCCTAATCTAAGTTACAATTAAACCTAACACTACACTATCATTAAATTAATTAAATAAATGAACTACAATTACCTAAAATTAAATTCAATTAAATAAACTAAACTATAGTACAAAAGCAAACAAACACTAAATTACAGAAAATAAAAAAGAATTACAAGAAGTTTAAACTAATTACATCTAATCTAAGCCACCTAATAAAATAATAAGCCCCCCAAAATAAAAAAAATGCCCTACCCTATTCTAAATTACAAAGTGTTAGGGGTAATATGAACCTGATGGCAGCCATCTTGTTTCTCGCAGCCATCTTGTTCCTAGTAGCCATTTTGTAATGAGTAAACTTTATTATACTGGGTTATTATGTAGTGAGAACTATGTGCATGTTATGATAGTTTCCTTAGCTGTTCGGCCTTGTCAATGTACCCTGGCCCTACGCCCAGAATAAGATAGAATAAGATAATGTAAACAAGATGGTTCAGAAACCTTGTTGTCTCCGCAGATGGTAGTTTATTATGACTCTGTAAGTATTGTTATGAGAAACTCATATTCCAGCTTTTCCTTGTATTTTGCTCTGTATAACTGTGTAAGATGACGCGGTCCTAACGCGTCATCCCCTTAACCCTGTATGTCACTATAAGAAAGGCTCGCACTGTGCAATAAACAGAATTGGCTTTCGATCATAATGCTGCGTGGTCTGAGTCATTCTAAGGGGCCCTTATCAGATAATCTACATATGCCTCAGGTGGTACACTGGCCCCGTGGCTTCGGCCTGACCTGACACTTACCCCCCTGGGAAGACACCTAACAATTTTGGCGTCAGTTTGCGGGATTCGCAGTGAGTAAGTATGAGTGCTTTTACCATGCTTTCCTTCTGTGAATCTGAACCTAAATTTAGTCTGGTAATAGGTGTTGATAATATATGATAAAGGGTTAAAGGGGTTCCTGTGGTTGAAGCACAGGTTTGCGGAGGTTATAGTCCTGCCGGCAGTTGTGATACCCCTCCAGACAGGTGTAGAGTCCTGTGCTGGGATACGACAGGTATTGTGAGTCCTGTCTCCTCCGGGCAAGGTGGCAGTGAGTGAGTCTCACGTATGTTAAAGTTTCCCATATTCATTCCCATAATAGAGTTTTGTTACCCACCTGAAGCTCATGTTGATATCTGATGCTTGCTTTGCTTTGTTTTGTTTGTGTTTTTTGATGCTGTGCGTAGAAAATATTAAGTGGCTATGCATGTTATTATTGTGGCTATTATTGTGTTGAGAAATGGGAACTGCTTATAGATAAGATTGCACAGAGAAAATTACATGTATAAGGTAAAAGAAAAGGAGAGTTAATAGTTTCTGCAAAAGACAGAAATATTTTTTAAAAACACTGTCAGTGAGTACTGCTGTGTGGTAAATAGAGAAATCTCTGTGTGAAAGAATGTAGCAGGCAAAGAAGGGGGGCCACCACTGAGCGCGCACATAGATCAGAAAAAAAAAAGAGGAAAGAAACTGTTACAGCAGCTCCGTTTGTAAGACCTTTTTGTTTGCTTACAGTAAGGAAAATTTGTATATTGAGATGCATAATGTGTGATGGTCTGTAGGTTCTCACTGTGGTATGCGTGTAACAGATTTGCTTTAAACCAAAAACAGAATGTATTATTTGAAAATGATTGTCCCAAGCCATGCAAAAATGGCCATTTTGCGGGGTTTCGGGAAAAAAAAAATACATTTTGGACTTGGTGGCAGGTTAATCTAGTGTTTTTTTATATATATATATATATGTATGTCGTATGCTATGAAATAGATGCTTTTCTGAGAAAGGAAAAAAGGGAGTGAATCTCTGGTATGCGAGATGAAATGAGCTTGTCTGTATCGCTGTACAAATGTAAAACTGTTTCTTACTATAGGGACAGTGAAATTATTGCTTACATTTTAGGACCCTTTTAGATTGTTATATTTTTTAAATAAGAATCTTCTATTTTATTTTATTGTATTCCTTAATAGTGTCATATCCACTATAATATTTATTACTTTGATGTCTTCCCTAAGTAGAATACATTTTTCATTCACTCGTCTTTTCTGTCAAAGAAGGGCCTAACAAGCAGCCTTACAATTTTCAAAAATTGCTAGTTACCTTAGGATAGATTAAGCCTATTTTCAGATCAGGCATGGTAAATCTAAATATATGACTGAAAATTGTTCTATTCATTCACTCTTATATTGGTTTCCATGGTGATAAATGACTGAACACACACTTCCGGTTTGCCGATTTTAGGCAAATATTATCTTTCAAATATTAATGAAACAAATAAAAATGAACATGTACTTTATTTGAAACATAGCATGAATTTACCATGAAACTAGGAACATATATACAAAAATAGAATAAACTCAATAGTACTTCCAGGTCATCAGGAACAGGAAGTAGAGGTTATATTTTTTTACTTCCAGGTCAACAGGAAAAGGAAGTAGAGGTTATTTTTTTACTTCCAGGTCAACAGGAACAGGAAGTAGAGGTTATTTTTTGGTGCCAAAACAACACTGGCACTTATTGGCCAGTAATAGCTATAAAAGGAGCTACCATGCTAATCCATTTATAGTCTTGATAAAGGCCCAGTTCTTAGGGCCGAAACGCGTTGACATATATGGTAAGCTTCTTTTCAATTACTGACTAAGTTTGAATAGCAGTTTTGCACTATGTTACATTTGTTTTATTACAGGTATATCTTTGAATGAATTGATCCCTGAGACATAGGATCCATTTCTGTATTTTTTCATCGTTTACACACAGGAATAACTTTTTAGGAGCATCTCTTCACATCTTGTATTCACATAAGGGTCACTTTATAAGTGTGTTATTCACTTTAACACATCCTAAATATTCATTTGGATTATTTTTTTACATTTTTTCCTTTTTCTTTTTTCATTTTTGTGTACACACATTTTTGACTATTCACGCCCACTTCATCACATCATCTTTTCAGGATTTTTTGGATATTCACAATAATTTTTTAAATTTGATTTGAAAACCACTACGTTTTTCTTTTTTACACACTTCATCATTTCACCGTTTATCGAGGGATATATAAGGATAACTGTTTTAAAATAGAATCTTCATATTGGACATTCACTCTCTGGAAAGAATTTAAAGTTTGGGACCTACATATTTATGGACACCTACTCAGTAAATTGATGTTTCTTTCATGTAATTAACAAGAGTCCATGAGCTAGTGACGTATGGGATATACATTCCTACCAGGAGGGGCAAAGTTTCCCAAACCTTAAAATGCCTATAAATACACCCCTCACCACACCCACAAATCAGTTTTACAAACTTTGCCTCCAAGGGAGGTGGTGAAGTAAGTTTGTGCTAGATTCTACGTTGATATGCGCTCCGCAGCAAGTTGGAGCCCGGTTTTCCTCTCAGCGTGCAGTGAATGTCAGAGGGATGTGAAGAGAGTATTGCCTATTGAATGCAGTGATCTCCTTCTACGGGGTCTATTTCATAAGGTTCTCTGTTATCGGTCGTAGAGATTCATCTCTTACCTCCCTTTTCAGATCGACGATATACTCTTATATTTACCATTTCCTCTACTGATTCTCGTTTCAGTACTGGTTTGGCTTTCTACAAACATGTAGATGAGTGTCCTGGGGTAAGTAAGTCTTATTTTCTGTGACACTCTAAGCTATGGTTGGGCACTTTATTTATAAAGTTCTAAATATATGTATTCAAACATTTATTTGCCTTGACTCAGAATGTTCAACTTTCCTTATTTCCAGACAGTCAGTTTCATATTTGGGATTATGCATTGAATTATCATATTTTTCTTACCTCAAAAATTTGACTTTTTTCCCTGTGGGCTGTTAGGCTCGCGGGGGCTGAAAATGCTTCATTTTATTGCGTCATTCTTGGCGCGGACTTTTTTGGCGCAAAAATTATTTTCCGTTTCCGGCGTCATACGTGTCGCCGGAAGTTGCGTCATTTTTTGACGTTATTTTGCGCCAAAAATGTGGGCGTCTTATTTGGCGCTAAAAAATATGGGCGTCGCTTTTGTCTCCACATTATTTCAGTCTCATTTTTCATTTGCTTCTGGTTGCTAGAAGCTTGATATTTGGCATTTTTTCCCATTCCTGAAACTGTCTTATAAGGAATTTGATCTATTTTGCTTTATATGTTGTTTTTTCTCTTACATATTGCAAGATGTCTCACGTTGCATCTGAGCCAGAAGATACTACAGGAAAACCACTGCCTGCTGGATCTACCAAAGCTAAGTGTATCTGCTGTAAACTTTTGGTAGCTATTCCTCCAGCTGTTGTTTGTAATAATTGTCATGACAAACTTGTTAAAGCAGATAATATTTCCTTTAGTGATGTACCATTGCCTGTTGCAGTTCCCTCAACATCTAAGGTGCAGAATGTTCCTGATAACATAAGAGATTTTGTTTCTGAATCCATAAAGAAGGCTTTGTCTGTTATTTCTCCTTCTAGTAAACGTAAAAAGTCTTTTAAATCTTCTCTCTCTACAGATGAATTTTTAAATGAACACCATCATTCTGATTCTTTGGACTCTTCTGGTTCAGAGGATTCTATCTCAGAGATTGATGCTGATAAATCTTCATATTTATTTAAGATGGAATTTATTCGCTCTTTACTTAAAGAAGTACTAATTGCTTTAGAAATAGAGGATTCTAGTCCTCTTGATACTAATTCTATACGTTTGGATAAGGTTTTTAAAGCTCCTGCGGTTATTCCAGAAGTCTTTCCTGTTCCTAATGCTATTTCTGCAGTAATTTCCAAGGAATGGGATACATTGGGTAATTCATTTACTCCTTCTAAACGTTTTAAGCAATTATATCCTGTTCCGCCTGACAGGTTAGAATTTTGGGACAAAATCCCTAAAGTTGATGGGGCTATTTCTACCCTTGCTAAACGTACTACCATTCCTACGTCAGATGGTACCTCGTTTAAGGATCCTTTAGATAGAAAAATTGAATCTTTTCTAAGAAAAGCTTATCTATGTTCAGGTAATCTTCTTAGACCTGCTATATCATTGGCTGATGTTGCTGCAGCTTCAACTTTTTGGTTGGAAACTTTAGCGCAACAAGTAACAAATCGTGATTCTCATGATATTATTATTCTTCTCCAGCATGCTAATAATTTCATCTGTGATGCCATTTTTGATATTATTAGAGTTGATGTTAGGTTTATGTCTCTGGCTATCTTAGCCAGAAGAGCTTTATGGCTTAAGACCTGGAATGCTGATATGGCTTCTAAATCAACTCTACTTTCCATTTCTTTCCAGGGAAACAAATTATTTGGTTCTCAGTTGGATTCTATTATTTCAACTGTTACTGGTGGGAAAGGAACTTTTTTACCACAGGATAAAAAGTCTAAAGGTAAAAACAGGGCTAACAATCGTTTTCGTTCCTTTCGTTTCAACAAAGAACAAAAGCCTGATCCTTCGTCCTCAGGAGCAGTTTCAGTTTGGAAACCATCTCCAGTCTGGAATAAATCCAAGCCTGCTAGAAAGGCAAAGCCTGCTTCTAAGTTCACATGAAGGTACGGCCCTCATTCCAGTTCAGCTGGTAGGGGGCAGGTTACGTTTTTTCAAAGAAATTTGGATCAATTCTGTTCACAATCTTTGGATTCAGAACATTGTTTCAGAAGGGTACAGAATTGGTTTCAAGATGAGACCTCCTGCAAAGAGATTTTTTCTTTCCCGTGTCCCAGTAAATCCAGTGAAAGCTCAAGCATTTCTGAATTGTGTTTCAGATCTAGAGTTGGCTGGAGTAATTATGCCAGTTCCAGTTCCGGAACAGGGGATGGGGTTTTATTCAAATCTCTTCATTGTACCAAAGAAGGAGAATTCCTTCAGACCAGTTCTGGATCTAAAATTATTGAATCGTTATGTAAGGATACCAACGTTCAAGATGGTAACTGTAAGGACTATATTGCCTTTTGTCCAGCAAGGGAATTATATGTCCACAATAGATTTACAGGATGCATATCTGCATATTCCGATTCATCCAGATCATTATCAGTTCCTGAGATTCTCTTTTCTAGACAAGCATTACCAATTTGTGGCTCTACCGTTTGGCCTTGCTACAGCTCCAAGAATTTTCACAAAGATTCTCGGTGCCCTTCTGTCTGTAATCAGAGAACAGGGTATTGTGGTATTTCCTTATTTGGACGATATCTTGGTACTTGCTCAGTCTTTACATTTAGTAGAGTCTCATACGAATCGACTTGTGTTGTTTCTTCAAGATCATGGTTGGAGGATCAATTTACCAAAAAGTTCTTTGATTCCTCAAACAAGGGTAACCTTTCTGGGTTTCCAGATAGATTCAGTGTCCATGACTCTGTCTTTAACAGACAAGAGACGTCTAAAATTGATTACAGCTTGTCGAAACCTTCAGTCTCAATCATTCCCTTCGGTAGCCTTATGCATGGAAATTCTAGGTCTTATGACTGCTGCATCGGACGCGATCCCCTTTGCTCGTTTTCACATGCGACCTCTTCAGCTCTGTATGCTGAACCAATGGTGCAGGGATTACACGAAGATATATCAATTAATATCTTTAAAACCGATTGTTCGACACTCTCTAATGTGGTGGACAGATCACCTTCGTTTAATTCAGGGGGCTTCTTTTGTTCTTCCGACCTGGACTGTAATTTCAACAGATGCAAGTCTCACAGGTTGGGGAGCTGTGTGGGGATCTCTGACGGCACAAGGAGTTTGGGAATCTCAGGAGGTGAGATTACCGATCAATATCTTGGAACTCCGTGCAGTTTTCAGAGCTCTTCAGTTTTGGCCTCTTCTGAAGAGAGAATCGTTCATTTGTTTTCAGACAGACAATGTCACAACTGTGGCATACATCAATCATCAAGGAGGGACTCACAGTCCTCTGGCTATGAAAGAAGTATCTCGAATTTTGGTTTGGGCGGAATCCAGCTCCTGTCTAATCTCTGCGGTTCATATCCCAGGTGTAGACAATTGGGAAGCGGATTATCTCAGTCGCCAAACGTTGCATCCGGGCGAATGGTCTCTTCACCCAGAGGTATTTCTTCAGATTGTTCAAATGTGGGGGCTCCCAGAGATAGATCTGATGGCCTCTCATCTAAACAAGAAACTTCCCAGGTATCTGTCCAGATCCCGGGATCCTCAGGCGGAGGCAGTGGATGCATTATCACTTCCTTGGAAGTATCATCCTGCCTATATCTTTCCGCCTCTAGTTCTTCTTCCAAGAGTAATCTCCAAGATTCTGAGGGAATGCTCGTTTGTTCTGCTAATAGCTCCGGCATGGCCTCACAGGTTTTGGTATGCGGATCTTGTCCGGATGGCATCTTGCCAACCATGGACTCTTCCGTTAAGACCAGACCTTCTGTCGCAAGGTCCTTTTTTCCATCCGGATCTGAAATCCTTAAATTTAAAGGTATGGAGATTGAACGCTTGATTCTTGGTCAAAGAGGTTTCTCTGACTCCGTGATTAATACTATGTTACAGGCTCGTAAATCTGTATCTCGAGAGATATATTATAGAGTCTGGAAGACTTATATTTCTTGGTGTCTTTCTCATCATTTTTCTTGGCATTCTTTTAGAATACCGAGAATTTTACAGTTTCTTCAGGATGGTTTAGATAAGGGTTTGTCCGCAAGTTCTTTGAAAGGACAAATCTCCGCTCTTTCTGTTCTTTTTCACAGAAAGATTGCTATTCTTCCTGATATTCATTGTTTTGTACAAGCTTTGGTTCGTATAAAACCTGTCATTAAGTCAATTTCTCCTCCTTGGAGTTTGAATTTGGTTCTGGGAGCTCTTCAAGCTCCTCCGTTTGAACCTATGCATTCATTGGACATTAAATTACTTTCTTGGAAAGTTTTGTTCCTTTTGGCCATCTCTTCTGCTAGAAAAGTTTCTGAATTATCTGCTCTTTCTTGTGAGTCTCCTTTTCTGATTTTTCATCAGGATAAGGCGGTGTTGCGAACTTCTTTTGAATTTTTACCTAAAGTTGTGAATTCCAACAACATTAGTAGAGAAATTGTGGTTCCTTCATTATGTCCTAATCCTAAGAATTCTAAGGAGAAATCGTTGCATTCTTTGGATGTTGTTAGAGCTTTGAAATATTATGTTGAAGCTACGAAATCTTTCCGTAAGACTTCTAGTCTATTTGTTATCTTTTCCGGTTCTAGGAAAGGCCAGAAAGCTTCTGCCATTTCTTTGGCATCTTGGTTGAAATCTTTAATTCATCTTGCCTATGTTGAGTCGGGTAAAATTCCGCCTCAGAGAATTACAGCTCATTCTACTAGGTCAGTATCTACTTCCTGGGCGTTTAGGAATGAAGCTTCGGTTGACCAGATCTGCAAAGCAGCAACTTGGTCCTCTTTGCATACTTTTACTAAATTCTACCATTTTGATGTATTTTCTTCTTCTGAAGCAGTTTTTGGTAGAAAAGTTCTTCAGGCAGCGGTTTCAGTTTGAATCTTCTGCTTATGTTTTTTGTTAAACTTTATTTTGGGTGTGGATTATTTTCAGCAGGAATTGGCTGTCTTTATTTTATCCCTCCCTCTCTAGTGACTCTTGTGTGGAAAGATCCACATCTTGGGTAGTCATTATCCCATACGTCACTAGCTCATGGACTCTTGTTAATTACATGAAAGAAAACATAATTTATGTAAGAACTTACCTGATAAATTCATTTCTTTCATATTAACAAGAGTCCATGAGGCCCACCCTTTTTTGTGGTGGTTATGATTTTTTTGTATAAAGCACAATTATTCCAATTCCTTATTTTATATGCTTCGCACTTTTTTTCTTATCACCCCACTTCTTGGCTATTCGTTAAACTGATTTGTGGGTGTGGTGAGGGGTGTATTTATAGGCATTTTAAGGTTTGGGAAACTTTGCCCCTCCTGGTAGGAATGTATATCCCATACGTCACTAGCTCATGGACTCTTGTTAATATGAAAGAAATGAATTTATCAGGTAAGTTCTTACATAAATTATGTTTTTTATATTTATTTTTTATCCAACCATCAACAGCTGTTTTATTGTAATTTATTTTGTGATTAAGATTGTATATTGTTGTGGTTTTTAACCACAATTGTATTGTTTTTTATATAGATATATGCATATTTTATTGTTAATTTTAAGTGGATCTACTTTTGTATCTTGTTTGTATATTTTAGCTATAAGTAGCTTATAAAATATTTTATATACCCCTATAGAATTTCAATATATTTTTTATTTAAATAATCTTGTCACTACTAGTGTCTTAGCCTTTTAGGAGGCGCTCTGTGTATTTATTTTTAGCACTACATTCACCTTTTTGGGGGCGCTGGTACCCACAATACTAGGAGCTACAGACACAAGGTTGAGCGCTGTCAGATTTTAACAGATTTTTAGTAAAACTGTTTCTTTCTGTTTCCCTGCTGGGAAATCAGACGTTTTAAGAAGATATTTTGTAATGTTATTTTATATACCTGTATTTTAAAGTCACCAGTATGTTTTAAGTAGGTGGTATTCATATGCAGTTTTAGTTTTAAGTGATAATTGTTTTGCGGCATGTAAAGATATGATATTGTTTTTGCAAGTGAAGTAACGGCTTTGAAAGTGGCTTTGAAAGTGCGATGGTGTGTGTGATTTTTTTGTCACGCTCTGGTAAATATGAAACTGTTTCTGGTATGATTAGTGGGTTAACGTATGTTGTATTTCTAAGGTCTGTGCACGGAGTTAGTGCACCTAATGAGATATAGTTTTAGGCTGTAGTTGAAAATGTATCTAAAAGTGCGTCCGTTTTTGTTGCAAGTAAATTAATCTGCAGGTCATGCTACAATACAGAGTTGAAATTTGTGTGGTAAAATCATACAAGCAGCCTAAATTATGGTTGGGATATACATATGTAATTTACGTGATGAATGGTTAGTCCTTAAAGGGACAGTCCACTGTAACAAGGTGTTGCTATTAATGTATTGTCCATGACTTGTTATACAAGCTGCATAGTATAACATATAGGAGAAATTGCATTTGCAAGTTTATTTGTATATATATGAAGTAGCTGGTTTTATGCTTTCAAAACACAGTTGATTGCAATGGGTTGAATTTTAGATAAAAAGAATATCTCATTATCTTATATTTGTCTGTAAAATCAGAGCTCAGTGCGTAGACGGAGCAATAGAAAATTGTCATTTTCTTATTTAAAGAACCAGTGCAATAACACTGTATTAGTAGTTTGCTAAATATATTTTAAGAGACCTTTCTTTGTATATATTTATTTTAAATCTGCTGTTCAGATAGCAGATATTTCTTTTTGCAGCATAACTTAATTCTCTCTGTAATGCAAACTGAAGTGATAAGTTGTCTACAATTTTAGTGTAGGGATCCAGGAGACTAGCGGACAGAAAAGAAAAAAAATGAGAAAAAAACAGAGGAGTGAAAATATTTAAAGGGATACAGGAAAACTGATATAACATCTGAGAATTTAAGGGAATATTTACATAAAAGACGATGAGGTTTACTGTAAGCCTAACACTAGTATATTTCACTGTGTTAGCAGTTTCAATTAAAGATTATTTTTAGTTTGGTTAAAATGTCCCTTTAACTAGCCTGCATCCCACTGTGAGTGCGTTCTTATGCTGCTTATTCTTGTTTAGGCTATTTAATGAACGTCAGTATGCATTTTTTATTATAAGGATCATTGGGAATAATTTAAAAGGGAAATTGTATTAGTATTCTTTTTGTAGAAAGCTTATTTTTTGTGTTATATATGGTTGTTATATTTGGCTGGACAACTGCAGAATGGTGAATATCAATTTATACACAATATTAAATCCAATAATTTTGTTGTGGTTAAACTAATTAGCATTTATCAAGTTTTAGTGTGAATTTTATATTTTTAAGCAGTAAACAGTGTTTCTCCATTAAGTAGAAATGAAACTTTGAGCTTGCCTCACTGTCCTTGAGAAGAATGATAACACTGTGCATGTTTTGCTTTTCTTTAAAAAAAAAGTTTCTCTGTTTGGCTTTGTTGCAGAGAGAACGATTTGCACTTTACATTTAAAGCGGCAGTACTGGTGTTCTATGTTATAAAAAATGATAACTATAAATTGCTCACTACAAAGAAACAAGTATTTATGTTATATTCTGTCACAGAATATATCTTAAAAATGATAATTTTATTTCTGTGGCTGTCAAACTGTATCTCACAGTTATAACTCTTTGTTATTTAAAATAACCCCCCTGCGTTCAATAAATAAATGAGATATTATTTAATGAAGTGATTTCAGTGACATATATATATATATATATATATATAGTTATTCGGTTATTAACTAGTCTACCACTATTATTGCAATGACTTTGATTGCTGCTTAACAGCTAAGTCGTGGTCTATAAGGTGTCTACAAATAAACACCCCTAAAACAAATGATGCACATTTTATCTGATTCTACTGCATTTATATAACTTGCTAATTTATCTGATCACAGTTTTAGTTTTATTTATATGGCTAACGTGTATTTTGTCTCTTGGGGTATTGATGAGATTTATACAGCCTGTGATAAGAGGCAGTCCTCAAATGCTTAAAAATTAGCATATGAGCCTACCTATGTTTGGTTTAATCTAGGAAGGTTGGTTAACATTAAAAGTCCTATCTGAATAATGAAATTTTCATTTATCCTACAATGTCCCTTTAACAGTGGCTACCGTGGTTATCTGATCGTTCCCAAATAAGCGCAATTTTATTTGTATAATCTGCAACTGAAGTTTCTTGTGCATCTGCCGTGTTTGTACATAGTGGATGTTTTTAATTGTTTGTAGTGTTCTGAGAGTGTTGCATTCCAGTGAATGTCAGAATATGTGTTGCATTCTAAGTTAATTGTGGTTGTTTGAAATTTGTGTCAGCAGCTAATGTTTTGTTTTGTGAAAGACAAGAACGATTGGTTTTCACTGTTTGTTTCTTATGTTTTTCTCTTTTGTGACTACGTGTGGAAGCGTGCTGTATGGACAGCATAGTGAATAGTGAAGTGTATTTCATTTTTGCTTGCTATTGAGAATTATCTCTGCATGAGTGGAGTGCATGATTTGCCGTTTAGTTTCTTGTTATCTTGTGTTTGCGTGTCACATGAGATGTTTCACGCAAACATGGGGGAAGTATTGTTGAGTATTGATGAATATCTTTATGTAATGGGGGTGATTGTTTTTAGGAGGTGAACCTAAAACGTTTTGAATCTCCTCGTACAATGTTATTGTCTAATCACCAGCTGTGCCCTAAATGTCCTTGTCTTACCCCTATGCAGGATGCACTACGTCCCTAGGATTGTCTAGAACTTTCCTTCATTGGGAATCTGGCCACGGAAAAGCATCTACCTTGCTGGCCACCCCGGTCTTAGCCTGTACACCCACACCCCACTCCTTTTTTTCCCCTCCCTGGTGGATTAGATCTTTTTATTGTCTTTCTGTGTTAATTTCAGATGCCTAAAATGTTTTATTTTCCTATTTGGTTCTTAACACTATATTTGTATTTGCAGGATGAGAGTATGCTGTATTCAGAGATTGAAACACACTAACTGAATTATTTTTGAGTTTCCATATTTAGGTCAAATCTGTACAGGCAAAATTCCATAAGTGCACTCTTCAAAAGATTAAAGATTGAAAGCATGTAAACCTTTAAAGAAAGAAAAGAAGAAAATGAAAGACCTTTTGTCAAGCTTGTTTTAACCACCATACTGCAGTAAAAAAAGTTGCTGAACTATCTTTGGATCCATTCTTTGCTTTGCATGCTGGTACCAGCCCCAGAACTGGACTCTGGGTAATCCATGACTGTTTCCTCTGATGTGTGTCTTCAGGACATAAAGACTATCCTTCTCTGGACTGTGCCTTACAGCTCGATATGGAGGTCCTGTTATGCTGTTACAGGGTCAACCAATTAAATTAGGGGAGTATTGTTTAACTCAATTCCTTATATTGCTTGTTTTGTATTCTCTTGTATTTGTTTTATTTTTATTGATCATATTGGGTATAAGACATCATATGCTTCATTGGTATTAGTGCACATTGTAGTTTATGTGCTTAACAAAGTAACCCTTTAGATAAAGGTAACTGTGAACTTTGCAGTATTGTACCTTATTGAATGGCCCACTGAGTATAAAAATATGTTTAAGGAAAATATTACAATATATCATAATATTTTAGACCCTTCACCCTTTAGAACATAAGGAGGACACGTCTAAGCTAGAAGTTTATAGTAAATATACAGAGAAATGTTTGTTCAGGGAATAGCATAATTATAGTTTATGAAAGCAAATGTATTTTTCCCTTTTATTAATTAGTATGGTATCTGCAAAGTGAATTTGGTCATTCCTGATGTTTGTCAAACAGAGTAATTCTTACCATAAAGTTGTGTTTACCTTTAAAAGAACTTGTAGTTTTAAATGATGTTCTGTTTGTATGCTTTCCTCATACAGGAGTGTGAGAGAATTTAGGTTGGAGAATTATAAACATTATAGATAGCAGCCATCCAGAATAAAGCAACACGAGGTTCTTTTATTTTTAGAAGTTCAAAGTGACAGTGTAAAGAAATTCATTTATTTTCATTGACTGTTTTCTTTTTTCCATTCTTACTACAGGGCAGGCCTTAGCATAAGTTTTAGCATAACCATTCAGGCCCTTGATGAAGTCTGACAGGTTTTCACTTGCGTAGTATTCAAGAAGTATCATTTAAAAGTGTATAGAGAAGTTGTAAATTATTCTCTGAGAAATGTCAATGTATTTAGTTTGTATTATATATCAACAATGTTTTGTTTGATTTTAAATGACATAGGATGAAAGTGACGTTTTATTTGGACATAATTGTGATTGTATTGCGGTGTGTACTCATCCTGTACTGTTTCTGTTTGCTTCCTAGACTCCCTGTGACTCAAGTGTTTGCTTGCCATGGGTATCCACTGGTTGCCTTGTCTACCCCATGAACAAACCATCAGATTTCCAGTATCTCCCTGCGGAAGAACCGTGGATAAGCACCCCTACTGCAAATGAACTGTTGGAGAACTGTATTATAGCAAAGTGTCAAGGTGCAGCGCTCTCAAATGGACAAAGACTGTTCTTAAAGTGATCAGAGGCCACCTAGAGACAGTTGTGCTGTTGCTATGTCATGCTTTACTGTGGAAAAGGAACTGTTGGACATATTGGGGGGTGCTAGCAATGCAGGTGGAGAGATAGAAGATGCAGCGTTGTTTGGGGGTAGATGGGGGGCTGGTTGGGTCTCTGTGCCGGTGGACCGGTATTTTTGGGAAGGCTGGAAGATAGATGGAATGTATTGGAGGGACTGTACCTATATGCAGTGACAATTAGCCTATAAGAGTATATCACGACATAGGAATATTTTTCTCTTTAGTATTCTCACAGAGTTCTGTTACCATAATATAAGGCTTTACTAACTTTCTATGCCAGTCTATTTTTATGTTATTCTGTTAGAATAAAAGGATGGTATGTTAGGGGTAATATGAACCTGATGGCAGCCATCTTGTTTCTCGCAGCCATCTTGTTCCTAGTAGCCATTTTGTAATGAGTAAACTTTATTATACTGGGTTATTATGTAGTGAGAACTATGTGCATGTTATGATAGTTTCCTTAGCTGTTCGGCCTTGTCAATGTACCCTGGCCCTACGCCCAGAATAAGATAGAATAAGATAATGTAAACAAGATGGTTCAGAAACCTTGTTGTCTCCGCAGATGGTAGTTTATTATGACTCTGTAAGTATTGTTATGAGAAACTCATATTCCAGCTTTTCCTTGTATTTTGCTCTGTATAACTGTGTAAGATGACGCGGTCCTAACGTGTCATCCCCTTAACCCTGTATGTCACTATAAGAAAGGCTTGCACTGTGCAATAAACAGAATTGGCTTTCGATCATAATGCTGCGTGGTCTGAGTCATTCTAAGGGGCCCTTATCAGATAATCTACATATGCCTCAGGTGGTACACTGGCCCCGTGGCTTCGGCCTGACCTGACACTTACCCCCCTGGGAAGACACCTAACACAAAGTAATCAGCTCTTTTACCAGCCCTTAAAAGGGCTTTTTGCGGGGCATTGCCCCAAAGTAATCAGCTCTTTTACCTGTAAAAAAAAATACAACCCCCCCAACATTAAAACCCACCACCCACATACCCCTACTCTAACCCACCCAAACCCCCCTTAAAAAAACCTAACACTAACCCCCTGAAGATCTCCCTACCTTCAGCCGTCTTCACCCAGCCGAGCCAAATTCTTCATCCAAGCGGAGCAAGAAGAGGTCCTCCATCCGGTAGAAGTCTTCATCCAAGCGGGGCAAGAAGAGGTCCTCCATCCGGTAGAAGTCTTCATCCAAGCGGTGTCTTCTATCTTCATCCAACCGCGGCTCCATCTTCCAGACCTCAGACGCGGAACATCCTTCTGGCCCGACGACTACCCGACGAATGAAGGTTCCTTTAAGGGACGTCATCCAAGATGGCGTCCCTCGAATTCCGATTGGCTGATAGAATTCTTACGACCGCTGCTTCTTAACTTTTTTTTCCGGCGAGTCGAAACAGCTACATTCGCAGCTTCTTAAATCGACCCCTTTATCTTAGGGATATTCCAATTCACCATTTTAATTATTAACATAGTTTGTAGGATAGCCTTATGTATCACCTCTTTCCCTTCTCTCCTCTAAGTTATATATATTTAGGTCATTGAGCCTCTTCTAGCACGTTTTTTTTTTTTTTTTTTTAGGCCATGTACCATTTGGTTACACCTCCTTTGCACAGATTCCAGTTTTTTATATTCTTCTGGAGATATGGCCTCCAGAACTGCACACAACACTCAAGATTAGCTAGGCTACTGTAACTTCAAAATGGACATACTGCATTTCTTACCCTAATATTTTACCTAGATGCAAATAATTTAAATCCACTGTTAATATTAAAACACAATGGGCCAGATTACGAGTGGAGCACTAATGTTTGCACGCGAGCCATAAGGATTCTATTGCGGGTGTTTGCACACGTCGGGTTTACCGTTCATATTACAAGTTGAAAGTAAACGTGATCACTTGAGAACAATTCAAGTTAACGCTTGGCAAAAAAGTGTCACAAAACACATTATATATATATATATATTTAAATAAATAAATACATATGTACACACATAAGACATATTTATAAGTGCATTGGAGCCCATTGCAGTTAAGTAGATAAAAACATAAAAACATTTATGCAATATATTTATGCAATATTTAATAAAGTGTTACACTGTGAATTTACTGTAAATATTTCACATTTCAATGTTCTGCACATAGAGGGCTCTGTTCTAAGTATTTATAAATGGATATATATATATATATATATATATATATATATATATATATATATACAGGTAGCCCTCAGTTTACGCTGGGGTTAGGTTCCAGGAGGAATGGTTGTAAATCGAAACCGTTGTAAATTGAAACCCAGTTTATAATGTAAGTCAATGGGAAGTGAGGGAGCTAGGTTCCAGGCCCCTCTCAAAATTGCCATAAGTAACACCTAATACATTATTTTTAAAGCTTTGAAATGAAGACTTTAAATGCTAAACAGCATTATAAACCTAATAATATAGATTGTATCATCATCAAACTAAGTTTAATGAACAAAAACATTTGTTAGCAGCACCTAATTAAATAATTACACAACAGACCGCATCATCATCAAACTAAGTTTAATGAGCAAAAACGTTTTTTTACTTGCATTTTTATGCAATCAGTTCTCTGCATTGTTAGCATGTTAGATAATATTGGGTCTGCACCTATTCTATGCATTTCAATCTGCAGTGATTAATAAGCAGTTAGGCACCCTCACCTCAAGCAGCTGTACAGGAAGATAATAGGGAAGTGGCTGCTAAATCTGGTTGCTCGATAGCTAATGTCTGCTCTGTGTACACAGATCAATTTCAGTCTGTTAAGTTGCATAGATTTGCTGCAAAACAAGCGGACAGCTCCACCTACTGGCTATTTTAATTAGTGCACTGCTTTCCAAAGCTTTTCAATAGCAGTTACATGACTGAAAAAAAAGGTTGTTATACTGAAACGGCGCAATTTTAACCGGCGTAAACCGAGGGCCACCTGTGTATGTGTATATATATATATATATATATATATAATCATTTGTATATATATAATCATTTGTATATATATAATCATTTGTATATATATATATATATATATTGTACTAAAATACCATCAGATATATGTAGAAATAGTTATTATATGAATAAATAGCACATATTCTGCTCTGAAATATTCATAATATAATATCCCTTGTTACACCCTTAACCCTTAACGACCAGCGTCGTAACCTGGGCTTCTCTCTGCCGCAATCTTGCTCAAAATAGCGAGATTGCGCTATTTCTGCATGCCCCACGAGTGGGGCATTGCAGAAATAGATTTTCAGAGTTACCGATGCAGAGAGGGCCACTCTGTGGCCCTCTCTGCATCGGACAGCGGTGGTGCTGATCATTGGTGGGAGCTTAAGGAGGGCGGGACCACCACACAGCAGGAAAAAAAATGCCAGGAAGTGAGGTGAAAGGAGGGAGGAGGGAGGAAGGGCAAAAAGGGGGGTCCTATGTGGGATATATTGAAGGAAAGGGATCTGGGAGGGGGGTATGGTAATGAGGGGGGCAGCTACACTACAGAAAAAAAGGTGTTTTTTTTTTTTTTACAAAAATCTGCCTAATTTGCAGCAAACTGGGTACTGGCAAACAGCTGCCAATACCTAAGATGGGATCAAATAGGTAGAGGGGGGAGGGTTAGAGAGCTGTTTGCGGGAATCAGGGAGGTTGGGGGGGTAAAAGGGGACCCTACACTGCCGAAAATATAAAATATATATATCTATATATATATATCTATATATATATATCTATATATATATATATATATATATATATATATAAAGCAGCCTTTTATTTTAGTACTGGCAGACTTTCTGATGGGGGTGACAATTGTGGGGTGGGGGAGGGAAGAGAGCTGTTTGAGAGGGGTCAGGGGGTGGGATGTGTCAGGTGGGAGGCTGATCTCTACACTAAAGCTAAAATTAACCCTACAAGCTACCTAATTAACCCCTTTACTGCTGGGCATAATACAAGTGTGGTGCACAGCGGCATTTAGCGGCCTTCTTATTACCAAAAAGCAATGCCAAAGCCATATATGTCTGCTATTTCTGATCAAGGGGATCCCAGAGAATAATTTACAACCATTTTTGCCATGATTGCACAAGCTTTTTGTAAATAATTTCAGTGAGAAACCTAAAATTGTGAAAAAGTTAACGATTTTTTTTATTTGATCGCATTTGGCGGTGAAATGGTGGCATGAAATATACCAAAATGGGCCTAGATCAATACTTTGGGTTGTCTACTAAAAAAATATATAAGTTTTGATAGGTAAATATAAAAAATGCCTCTATTTCTGTTTAAATGTAGTGATGGCAAAAATGCTAAAAATGCTCTGGTCTTTTGGGAAAGTTTTTGTCTGACATGCCCGGTCATTAAGGGGTTAAAGGGACAGTCTACTTGAAAAATTATATTGTTTAAAAAGATAGATAATCCCTTTATTACCCATTCCTCAGTTTTGGATAACCAACACTGATATTAATACACTTTTTTCCCTGTGATTACCTTGTATCTAAACCTCTGCACACTGCTCTCTTATCTCAGTGCTTTCACAGACATGCATTTTAGCCAATCAGTGCTGACAACTACATAACTCCACAGGAGTGAGCACAATGTTATCTATATGACACACGTGAACTACCACAGTCTAAGGGGCCTAGTTATCAAGCCGTCAACCTCAAATACGCTGCGTATTCCGCAGCGTATTTGTGGCGAGGCTGATTCGCCTTAGTTATCAAAGGCTCGAGACCGGCAAAAGTAGAATTTTGTGACGTAAACTTCGATCCGCCGGACTCAGTCCGACACAGATCGATTCTTACGTCACTCCAGATGTTCCGCACACAAGTACGGCACAATCTCACTAGTTTTGCTAGTTATCAAAAAACTAGCAGGTACGCTCGGCACTTTTACGGCCCAGCGTACCTGGTTTTCAAAGCGCCAGCCTGGAGGCGGCGGATCCCATAGGAATCAATGGGAGTCTGACCATAGCGAAAGTACAAGTTCGCTGCTGACAGACATCCCATTGATTCCTATGGGAGCTGTCTACACCTAACACCCTAACATGTACCCCGAGTCTAAACACCGCTAATCTGACCCCCCCTACACCGCCGCAACTAAATAAAGTTATTACCCCCTAAACCGCCGCTCCCGGAGCCCACCGCAACTATAATAAATGTATTAACCCCTAAACCGCCGCTCCCTGAACCCGCCGCAACCTATATTAAATGTATTAACCCCTATCCTGCCCCCCCTACACCGTCGCCACCTATAATAAATTTATTAACCCCTATCCTGCCCCCCACTACGCCGCCGCCACTGTAATAAAATTATTAACCCCTAAACCTAAGTCTAACCCTAACCCTAACGCCCCCCTAACTTAAATAATTAATTAAATAAATCTAAATAAATTAACTCTTATTAACTAAATGAATCCTATTTAAAACTAAATACTTACCTTTAAAATAAACCCTAATATAGCTACAATATAATTAATAATTATATTATAGCTATCTTAGGATTTATATTTATTTTACAGGTAACTTTGTATTTATTTTAGCTAGTTAGAATAGTTATTAAATAGTTATTAACTATTTAATAACTACCTAGCTAAAAGAAATACAAAATTACCTGTAAAATAAATCCTAACCAAAGTTACAATTAAACCTAATACTACACTATCATTAAATTAACTAAATAAACTACATACAAATAACTACAATTAAATACAATTACATAAACTAACTAAAGTACAAAAAATAAAAAAAGCTAAGTTACAAAAAATAAAAAAATAAGTTACAAACATGTTAAAAATATTACAACAATTTTAAGCTACTTACACCTAATCTAAGCCCCCTAATAAAATAACAAACCCCCCAAAATAAGAAAAATCCCTACCCTATTCTAAATTAAATAAATTTCAAAGCTCTTTTACCTTACCAGCCCTTAAAAGGGCCATTTGTGGGGGCATGCCCCAAAAAGTTCAGCTCTTTTGCCTGTAAAAGAAAAATACAACCCCCCCCAACATTAAAACCCACCACCCACATACCCCTAATCTAACCCAAACCCCCCTTACAAAAACCTAACACTAATCCCCTGAAGATCATCCTACCTTGAGTCGTCTTCACTCAGCCGAGCCACCGATGGAACTGAAGAGGACATCCGGAGCGGAAGAAGTTAATCCTCCAAGCGGCGCTGAAGAAATCTTCCATCCGATGAAGTCATCATCCAGGCGGCGCTGAAGAAGTCTTTGATCCGGCCGATGTCATCTTCCAAGAGGCGCTGAAGATGTCTTCTATCCGGGTGAAGTCATCTTCCAAGCCGGGTCTTGAATCTTCCTTCCGCCGACGCGGAACCACCTTCTTCACCGACGGACTACGACGAATGACGGCTCCTTTAAGGGACGTCATCCAAGATGGCGTCCCCTCAATTCCGATTGGCTGATAGGATTCTATCAGCCAATCGGAATTAAGGTAGGAAAATCTGATTGGCTGATGGAATCAGCCAATCAGATTCAAGTTCAATCCGATTGGCTGATCCAATCAGCCAATCAGATTGAGCTCGCATTCTATTGGCTGATCGGAACAGCCAATAGAATGCGAGCTCAATCTGATTGGCTGATTCCATCAGCCAATCAGATTTTTCCTACCTTAATTCCGATTGGCTGATAGAATCCTATCAGCCAATCGGAATTGAGGGGACGCCATCTTGGATGACGTCCCTTAAAGGAGCCGTCATTCGTCGTAGTCCGTCGGTGAAGAAGGTGGTTCCGCGTCGGCGGAAGGAAGATTCAAGACCCGGCTTGGAAGATGACTTCACCCGGATAGAAGACATCTTCAGCGCCTCTTGGAAGATGACATCGGCCGGATCAAAGACTTCTTCAGCGCCGCCTGGATGATGACTTCATCGGATGGAAGATTTCTTCAGCGCCGCTTGGAGGATTAACTTCTTCCGCTCCGGATGTCCTCTTCAGTTCCATCGGTGGCTCGGCTGAGTGAAGACGACTCAAGGTAGGATGATCTTCAGGGGATTAGTGTTAGGTTTTTGTAAGGGGGGTTTGGGTTAGATTAGGGGTATGTGGGTGGTGGGTTTTAATGTTGGGGGGGGGTTGTATTTTTCTTTTACAGGCAAAAGAGCTGAACTTTTTGGGGCATGCCCCCACAAATGGCCCTTTTAAGGGCTGGTAAGGTAAAAGAGCTTTGAAATTTATTTAATTTAGAATAGGGTAGGGATTTTTCTTATTTTGGGGGGTTTGTTATTTTATTAGGGGGCTTAGATTAGGTGTAAGTAGCTTAAAATTGTTGTAATATTTTTAACATGTTTGTAACTTAATTTTTTATTTTTTGTAACTTAGCTTTTTTTATTTTTTGTACTTTAGTTAGTTTATGTAATTGTATTTAATTGTAGTTATTTGTAGGTAGTTTATTTAGTTAATTTAATGATAGTGTAGTATTAGGTTTAATTGTAACTTAGGTTAGGATTTATTTTACAGGTAATTTTGTATTTCTTTTAGCTAGGTAGTTATTAAATAGTTAATAACTATTTAATAACTATTCTAACTAGCTAAAATAAATACAAAGTTACCTGTAAAATAAATATAAATCCTAAGATAGCTATAATATAATTATTAATTATATTGTAGCTATCTTAGGGTTTATTTTACAGGTAAGTATTTAGTTTTAAATAGTAATAATTTATTAAAGTATAGTGTAGTGTTAGGTGTAATTGTAACTTAGGTTAGGATTTATTTCACAGGTACATTTCTCTTTATTTTAGCTAGGTAAGCTATTAAATAGTTAATAACTATTTAATAGTTATTGTACATGGTTAAAATAAATTGAAAGTTACCTGTCAAATAAATATAAATCCTAAGATAGCTAGAATATAATTCTTATTTATATTGTAGCTATATTAGGGTTTATTTTAAAGGTAAGTATTTAGTTTTAAATAGGATTCATTTAGTTAATAAGAGTTAATTTATTTAATTAATATTTAAGTTAGGGGGGCGTTAGGGTTAGACTTAGGTTTAGGGGTTAATAATTTTATTACAGTGGCGGCGGCGTAGTGGGGGGCAGGATAGGGGTTAATAAATTTATTATAGGTGGCGACGGTGTAGGGGGGGCAGGATAGGGGTTAATAGGTTTAATATAGGTTGCGGCGGGTTCATGGAGCGGCGGTTTAGGGGTTAAACTATTTATTTAGTTGCGGAGAGGTGCGGGATCAGCAGGATAGGGGTTAATAATTTTATAATAGAGGGCGACGGTGTAGGGGGGGCAGGATAGGGGTTACTAGGTATACTGTAGGTGGCAGCGGTGTCCGGGAGCGGCGGTTTAGGGGTTAATACATTTATAAGAGTTGCGGCGGGGTCTAGGAGCGGCGGTTTAGGGGTTAATACATTTATAAGAGTTGCGGCGGGGTCTAGGAGCGGCGGTTTAGGGGTTAGTAACTTTATTTAGTTGCGGGGGGCTCCGGGGACGCCGGTATAGGGGGTAGAACAGTGTAGTTTAGTGTGGGTGCTTAGTGACAGGCTAGCAATAAAGCTGGGAAAAAGCCGAAGGGCAGCGAGATCGGATGAGTGATAACTGTCACAGTCCGCTGCTCATCGCCCCGCGGCTTTTTGACAGCTTTATTTGATAACTTAGGTGAACGTATTCAAGGTCCACGGCGGCGAAGGTAGGCGAGCTTAGGCGGACGTATTGGGCCGGCGAAGCCAGAAAAGTAGACGGCTTGATAACTAGCCCCCTATCTGTGAAAAACTGTAAAAAAAGCACTGAGATAAGAGGCAATTTTCAACTGTTTTGAAATCAGTTTGAGCCTACCTAGGTTTAACTTTAAAAAAAGAATACCAAGAAATCAAAGCAAATTTGATTATAAAAGTAAATTGGAAAGTTTTTTAAAATGGCATGCCCTATCTGATTACTCATTAAAGTATAATTTTGACTACACTGTGTTTTGTTATCCATCAACAGTAAGAATTTATTTGCCCCTGGAGATAGTTTCCGTGATCTTTAAAATGTTTTCCAGGCTCGTAAAGGGTTTTGATATAAAACACTATATCAAATATTTTATTGCAATTTACTAAGTGAAGTATGTGGGAGAAAGGCTACATGTAACAGGGAAACCACCTCACCATACAACTGTAAAGGACCAAAATATTGTGTTCCTGCTAACCATTTTACTACCATTTTAATAAGTGAGGCCAAATTATAGCACTGAATATCTGGAAATTTAAGTCAGCCCCGATCCAACAAGAGATTTAGCTTAATTCTGCTTATATGTTTCTTCTTTCCCTGCCAAATAAAATCTGTAAATAACTTATGTAAAGATCATATATCAAGCTGCTTAATAAGCAGATGTAACATTTGTATAGTATAGTAAGAATAAGATTTATTCTGCCATACATTGATATTGGCAATTTAGCCTATCCAGCCAAACTACTTTTAACTTTGTTAAGAAGTGTATCAATATTTAATTTATCTAAGAGAGATGGATTAACACTTAACATTATTCCTAAATATTTTAAAAGACTTGTAAATTTAAGTGGGATATTTGCTAAAGTAATAGCAGATGTATAACTAAGCCACACAACTTCTGATTTAGCAACATTTATTTTGTATCCTGGGAATGACCCAAATTCCTCAAGAATAATAATAAGTGCATAGAATATTTTTTCATTGTAAGACCATCAACATATTTCCTTTTAGAAATCGCCAGAGGCTCTATTGCAAAATTAAACAGAAGGGGAAAGCGGACACCCCTGCCTAGTGGCTTGTTCAAGAGTAAAAGGGTTTGTCATACAATGGAGAGATGATATCAAAAAAGGACCCTGAATTCCAAAGTTTGTTAGTGAAGTAAACAGATGATCCCATCCTACCATGTTGAACGTTCTCCTTGTTAACAGCGAGAAGACAGGCATCCGACACGCCTCCAACCAAAGAGTTTGGATTACTATTATGGTATACACTAAAATGCTCAAAAACGCTGTGTTTCTCAAACTTATTTTTATATTATTTAGATGCTCATTAAACCTTGTGTTCAGATAAAAATCCTATTTGGAGCCCAGATCATAGCTGAGTAGCTGTCTTTAAACCGTATCCTTAACAGCGTGAATCTTTAACAGCATGAGGATCCTCCTATGAGAAGGGGAGTTTCCTTTTAGTGAAATATCAAGGCTATGATCTGGGCTCCAAATAGGATTTTTATCTGAACTTTTCATATACAGATTTTACTGGGATCACCCACACAGTTTTCACAGCCAAACTACGCACAAAGACATTACTTCTAGTCACCCAATGTATTTCTGATTTGATTCATATGTTTATTACAATTTTTATAAATTTTAATCAATTTTGTATCCATTTCATCCTTATCACGCTGAGATTTATTGTATATTGTACTAGGTCGACCTATTAGTATGCTATATGTGCTATATTTGTTTTATTAAATTTTCTATTGCAATTATTAAAATAATACTGTTTTATATGTTAACCGGAACCTTCTTTTAAATTATTGTTCATCTGTTACTATTTACGGAAGAATTTTGATCGATTTGATTCTATATATTTTTTAGGTTTATCTGTATTCGCTATCAGTTCTACTCTTGCGGTTAATCTTCTGCAGTTGTTTGTTTAAGTAGTGATTATTTATTTATTTACATATATAGCCCTTGTCTGTCTCTTATCCATTTATGATACACTTTAGCTTTATTTAAGCTAGTACTTTTTGTTTTTTCTAGTTTCTCTATTTTTGCTCAATGCTCTCATTTTAGCTTTTTAGGGTGTTTAATGAATAACCTTTATCCATATATTTATTGTCTAACACTTCAGATTTTTACTTTAAATTACTAACCTTTGTACAATTTCTTCTGATGCACAAATTTTGCCCAATGGTACATTGTCTTTTCACTTTTTCAAATGGGCACTACTGGCATCAATATAACTATTTTTGGCATTGGGTTTCCTATAGTTGCATACTGCCACTTTATTCGATTAGACTCTAAACCATATAAAATCTAGGAATTCTATACGTTCTTTAAAGTAGTTCTCTACATACTTTAAATTATAGGAATTGTTATTAATATAAACTAAAATGTTCTGAATCTCTATTTCAGTCCCTTTCCACAATATGATGATATCATCTATATAGTAGAAATACTTGATGATATTGTCATTGAATACATTATTATTTAAAATATAGTGACTTTCAAAATCATTTATATGTAAGTTGGCATACGATAGAGCAAAAGTTGTCCCCATCACAGTGCCTCTTACCTGCCTATAGAAAACCTTTTTAAAATACAAAATAATTGTGCTCCAAAATAAATAAAATAGAACCTGTGATAAAAAACAGTATATAGTAAAATAATAACAGTGTGTATAATCAAACAATAAAAGTGATAAAAGAAAGAAATTATACTGTCAAGGTATTTGAAATATTATTAAATAATATATAGAAGTATATTTGTCTTTATTTGGTAAGTCTGTGGATGTGCACACTGTTTGTAGAACAAAGGATTGTTTCTGGGAGATCTCACACACTCAATATGCTAAATTATGCAATTGTATAATTTAGCAAGGAACTGGAATATAACACAGTTTCTTTAACCATCTGTATGATTGCCTGGGAACCAATGTTAAATGACAGCATGCTGATACATAGAACAGGATACATGCCCATATATGGGTTTCCTCCAAGGGAGATGCCGATCCGTCTGGAGAGATGTGAAAAATGCAAGCATTTTTCAAAAGGGACTGGTAATTAGCACAGATTGTTTGAGTGGCTCATGCTGTGTGGTTACTAACCCTGGAATATACATGATGTGGTGAATAAGAGACATTATGTCTAGGGGAGGACAGCATACAGTGAAGGCACATGGCTTACATTATGATTTCAAAACAACTGTATATATTTTAATGGATATGAGATATATGTATGTATATATATGTATATGTGTGTATATATATATATATATATATGTATGTATGTGTGTGTATATATATATATATATATATATATATTTTGAAAACATAAAAGGTCTTACTTAGCCACTGTGTTTTTAAGAATATAAATAAATATTTGTGGACCTGGAAAGAAATAATTAATGACACTTATTACTTTATTTCAGATGGAATGGCTGCGTGAGATGAAATAAGTCATATCATATGAATGTGAAATAAATGTATATAAAGTTTTAAATACATCTTTTAAAATATAGTGAGATGAAGATATGGAAGTTACTTTGATGTGATATGACTATGAAATATAAATTTTCTGTTAGGCTAAATGAAATATAAATTATTTTTATATAATGTTAGATGTATTTGATGTTTCATATCAAAATGATCAGAAAATTCATTAAGATATAACTTATCCAAAACAAATATTGTGAATAGTTGTTGCAGTAAATTATGATAAATGAATAACCCTTTCATAGAAATACTGATTAAGTTGTTCAAATGTTTAAAAATTATATTGCTGTGTCTGTTTGTAATGCTGCCACCCGGTGTTGCCATGAGGGAACTACAGCCAGAAAGCCTTTTGGCTGTTAAAAATAAGATATTCCAATGACAAGGGACAAGGCTCCGTTGGCGTTTCCAATACTCACCAATGACTGATAATATCAAAAAATGGGGAGGGGTGAAATCAGATGATTTAAACCCCAGCATAGAGGCTGATGAGGAGGTTGTTGCTGGCTGACCCTGAAGGAAATAACTGCCGTAGTTATTATTAAAGCACACACCTACTATTGGACTCCATATGCATTATCCCCAAATTTTGAATTTCTGAGGAGAAATTGGATCGGTTAAGAAACATTGGAAACTGGATTGCTGTTTATTTGGTGATGTATAATAGGTTTCATGTAAGATAAGTTATATGCATAGCCATTACAGTTAATAGATTTAAAGAGCAGATTGTATTTTTAAACTGTGTGTCACTGTTTTAGCCTGCCTATTTGTATGCAAGCATTTAAAGTAAGCATTTACTATTACTGTATGTAGAAGAGTTAAAGAAATGGTTTGGATTTTAAGTTAGCATTTCACAGCCTATATATTGTTTAAATCTGTATCTGATTTGTTAAATAACTCATCTGTGCAAGTTCTGATACTGTAAATTAATATTGTATTAGGATAGATTGCAGTTAAATAGCAGAATATATATATTATCCTATTGTTTAAGAGCACAGTTTAGAATTGTATTGTTTAGATGTTAAAATATTTATAAATAAGGTTGGTTTTAAAAGATAAGCGTGTATAAACTTTGCATAGCATATTTAAATATTTTTCAAGCGCATATAAATTTGTTTCATATTCCTTTTATTGCAAATATATTTCAAAAATGTTCATGGATATTAACTAAATAAAAGAGTTCAGGTATTTATATTAATTTTATTGTTTCTAGTAGATGCATGTTGATTAAGGGTTTCTATTTTTAAGGAAAATTATTGTTTGTACTGTGTCATAACCCTGCCATAAGCTGATATATTATTTGGATAGCACTACTAAGATTTTCATAAATATACTGACATAATAATTGGAGGCACTTTGCATGAGATTTAATAATATTCATCATATTTGATATAATAAAAAAAAATCATATTTCGATATTAATATTTTGAAGATATAATTTTTGAAAAGTTGAAATATTGATTTCTCTTGTAAGGTGTATCCAGTCCACGGATCATCCATTACTTGTGGGATATTCTCATTCCCATTAGGAAGTTGCAAGAGGACACCCACAGCAGAGCTGTAATATAGCTCCTCCCCTAACTGTCATAGCCTGTCATTCTCTTGCAACTCTCAACAAGCAAGGACGTTGTAGGAGAGAGTGGTTAAATATAGCTAGTTTATTTTCTTCAATCAAAAGTTTGTTATTTTTAAATAGTACCGGAGTTGTGCTATTTTATCTCAGGCAGTAAATAGAAGAAGAATCTGCCTGAGGTTTCTATGATCTTAGCAGGTTGTAACTAAGATCCATTGCTATTCTCACATATGTCTGAGGGGATTACACAGATGAGGTAACTTCAGCAAGAGAATGGCGTGCAGTTTATTCTGCTATCAGGTATGTGCAGTTATAATTTTTTCTAGAGCTGGAAAACACTAGAAAATGCTGCTGATACCGGATTAATGTAAGTTAAGCCTGAATACAGTGATTTAATAACGACTGGTATCATGCTTACTCCCAGGGGTAATACCCTTATGATATTTACAATATAAAAACGTTTGCTGGCATGTTTAATCGTTTTTTATATATGCTTTGGTGATAAAACTTTATTGGGGCCTAGTTTTTTCCACATGGCTGGCTTAAATTTTGACTAGAAACAATTTCCACTGTTGTAGTATCAAAGATACAGTTAGTGCAGTTAAAATTACAAACTGTGACATCCAGCTTCCCTCAAAGGCCCTCTGAATGCTATAGGACATCTCTAAAGGGCCCAAAGGCTTTCCAAAGTCATTTATTGGGGAAGGTAGGGCCACAGCTTGCTGTGGCAGTTGGTTGTGACTGTTAAAAAACGTCTATTTCATTTTTTTGATCCGTTTTTTTGTACTAAGGGGTTAATCATCCATTTGCAAGTGGGTGCAATGCTCTGTTAGCCTATTATACACACTGTAAAAATTTCGTTTGATTTACTGCATTTTTTCACTGTTTTTCAAATTCTGACAAAATTTGTTTCTCTTAAAGGCACAGTACTGTTTTTTATATTTGCTTGTTAACTTGATTTAAAGTGATTTCCAAGCTTGCTAGTCTCATTGCTATTCTGTATAAACATGTCTGACATAGAAGAAACTCCTTGTTTATTATGTTTAAAAGCCATGGTGGAACCCCCTCTTAGAATGTGTACCAAATGTACTGATTTCATTTTATGCAATAAAGATCATTTTCTGTCTTTAAAAAATGTATCACCAGAGGAATCTGACAAGGGGGAAGTTATGCCGACTAACTTTCCCCACGTGTCAGACCCTTTGACTCCCGCTTAAGGGACTCACGCTCAAATGGCGCCAAGTACATCTAGGGCGCCCATAGCGTTTACTTTACAAGACATGGCGGCAGTCATGGATAATACACTGTCAGCGGTATTAGCCAGACTACCTGAACTTAGAGGTAAGCGAGATAGCTCTGGGGTGAGACAAAATGCAGAGCATACTGACGCTTTAATAACCATGTCTGATACTGCCTCACAATATGCAGAAGCTGAGGAAGAGAGCTTCAGTCAGTGGGTGATGTTAATGACTCAGGAAAGATACCTGATTCTAATATTTCTACATTTAAATTTAAGCTTGAACACCTCCGCGTGTTGCTTAGGGAGGTTTTAGCTGCTCTGAATGACTGTGATACCATTGCAGTGCCAGAGAAATTGTGTAGACTGGATAAATAATTTGCAGTGCCGGTGTGTACTGATGTTTTTCCAAATACCTAAAAGGTTTACAGAAATTATTAATAAGGAATGGGATAGACCAGGTGTGCCGTTCTCTTCCCCTCCTATTTTTAGAAAAATGTTTCCAATAGACGCCACCACATGGGACTTATGGCAGACAGTCCCTAAGGTGGAGGGAGCAGTTTCTACTCTAGTAAAGCGTACTACTATCCCTGTCGAGGACAGTTGTGTTTTTTTTTTTAGATCCAATGGATAAAAAATTAGAGGTTACCTTAAGAAAATATTTATTCAACAAGGTTTTATCCTACAGCCCCTTGCATGCATTGACCCTGTCACTGCTGCTGCGGCGTACTGGTTTGAGTGGAAGAGGCTTTACAGGTAGCGACTCCATTGGATGACATACTTGGCAAACTTAGAGCACTTAAGCTAGCCAATTCTTTTATTCTGATGCCATTGTTCATTTGACTAAACTAACGGCTAAGAATTCTGGTTTTGCTATACAGGCGCACAGAGCGCTATGGCTTAGATCATGGTCAGCTGACGTGACTTCAAAATCTAAGCTACTTAACATTCCCTTCATTCCCTATTCGGGCCTGGTTGAAGGAGATTATTGCTGATATCACTGGAGGAAAAGGTCATGCCCTTCCTCAGGACAGGTCCAAATCTAGGGCCAAACAGTCTAATTTTCGTGCCTTTCAAAACTTCAAGGCAGGTGCGGCATCAACTTCCTCTAATAATATACAAGAGGGAACTTTTGCTCAATCCAAGACGGTCTGGAGACCAAACCTGACATGGAAAAAAGATAAGCAGGTAAAAAAGCCTGCTGCTGCCTCTAAGACAGCATGAAGGAACGGCCCCCTATCCGGGAACGGATCTAGTAGGGGGCAGACTTTCACTCTTTGCCCAGACATGGGCAAGAGATGTTCAGGATCCCTGGGCGTTGGAAATTATATCCCAGGGATATCTTCTGGACTTCAAAGCTTCCCCCCCAAAAGGGAGATTTCACCTTTCACAATTATCTGCACACCAGATAAAGAGAGAGGCATTCTTACACTGTGTACGAGTCCTCCTAGTAATGGGAGTGATCCATCCAGTTCCAAAGGAGGAACAGGGACAGGGTTTTTACTCAAATCTGTTTGTGGTTCCCAAAAAAGAGGGAACCTTCAGACCAATTTTGGATCTAAAGATCTTAAACAAATTCCTCAAAGTTCTGTCGTTCAAGATGGAAACTATTCGTACCATCCTACCACTGATCCAGGAGGGTCAATATATGACTACAGTGGATCTAAAGGATGCTTATCTTCACATTCCGATACACAAAGATCATCATCGGTTTCTCAGGTTTGCCTTTTAAGACAGGCATTACCAGTTGTAGCTCTTCCCTTGGGATTAGCTACAGCCCCAATAATCTTTACAAAGGTTCTAGGGTCACTCATGGCGGTCCTAAGGCCGCGGGGCATAGCAGTAGCCCCTTATTTAGATGGCATCCTGATACAGGCGTCAAACTTCCAAATTGCCAAGTCTCATACGGACGTAGTACTGGTATTTCTGTGGTCGCATGGGTGGAAAGTGAACGAGGAAAAGAGTTCTCTATCCCCACTCACAAGAGTTTCCTTTCTAGCGACTCTGATAGATTCTGTAGAAATGAAAATTCACCTGACGGAGTCCAGGTTATCAAAGCTTCTAAATTCCTGCCGGGTTCTTCATTCCATTCCGCGCCCTTCGGTGGTTCAGTGTATGGAAGTAATTAGCTTAATGGTAGCGGCAATGGACATAGTGCCGTTTGCACGCTTACATCTCAGACCGCTGCAACTATGCATGCTCAGTCAGTGGAGCGGGGATTACACAGATTTGTCCCCTCAACTGAATCTGGACCAAGAGACCAGGGATTCTCTTCTCTGGTGGCTATCTCGGGTCCATCTGCCCAAAAGTATGACCTTTCGCAGGCCAGATTGGACAATTGTTACGACAGATGCCAGCCTTCTAGGTTGGGGTGCAGTCTGGAACTCCCTGAAGGCTCAGGGATCGTGGACTCAGGAGGAGTCTCTCCTTCCATTAAATATTCTGGAACTAAGAGCGATATTCAAGGCTCTTCAGGCTTGGCCTCAGTTAGCAACTCTGAGGTACATCAGATTTCAGTCGGACAACATCACGACTGTAGCTTACATCAACCATCAAGGGGGAACGAGAAGTTCCCTAGAGATGTTAGAAGTTTAAAAAATAATTCGCTGGGCAGAGATTCACTCTTGCAACCTATCAGCTATCCATATCCCAGGTGTAGAGCACTGGGAGGTGGATTTTCTAAGTCGTCAGACTTTTCATCCGGGAGAGTGGGAACTCCATCCGGAGGCATTTGCACAACTGATTCATCGTTGGGGCAAACAAGAACTGGATCTCATGGCGTCTCGCCAGAACGCCAAGCTTCCGTGTTACGGATCCAGGTCCAGGGATCCCAAGGCGACACTGATAGATGCTCTAGCAGCGCCCTGGTCTTTCAACCTGGCTTATGTGTTTCCACCGTTTCCTCTGCTCCCTCGACTGATTGCCAAGATCAAGCAGGAGAGAGCATCAGTGATTCTGATAGCAGCTGCGTGGCCACGCAGGACCTGGTATGCAGATCTAGTGGACATGTCATCCTTTCCACCATGGTCTCTGCCTCTGAAATAGGACCTTCTACTTCAGGGTCCTTTCAACCATCCAAATCTAATTTCTCTGAGGCTGACTGCCTGGAGATTGAACGCTTGATTTTATCAAAGCGTGGCTTCTCCGAGTCAGTTATTGATACCTTAAGACAGGCACGAAAGCCTGTCACCAGGAAAATTTACCATAAGGTATGGCGTAGATATCTTTATTGGTGTGAATCCAAGGGTTACTCATGGAGTAAGGTCAGGATTGCTAGGATATTATCTTTTCTCCAAGAAGGTTTGGAAAAAGGATTGTCAGCTAGTTAAGCGTCTGGCAGATGTTCCAGACGTTCAGGCATTTTGTCAGGCTTTAGTTAGAATCAAGCCTGTGTTTAAACCTGTTGCTCCACTATGGAGCGTAAACTTGGTTCTTAAGGTTCTTCAAGGAGTTCCGTTTGAACCTCTTCATTCCATAGATATCAAGCTTTTATCTTGGAAAGTTCTTTTTTTGGTAGCTATTTCCTCGGCTCGTAGAGTCTCTGAGCTATCTGCCTTACAATGTGATTCTCCTTATCTGATTTTTCATACGGATAAGGTAGTCCTGCGTACCAAACCTGGGTTCTTACCTAAGGTGGTATCTAACAAGAATATCAATCAAGAGATTGTTGTTCCATCCTTGAGTTACACAATTTGGACGTGGTCCGTGCTTTAAAGTTTTACTTACAAGCTACTAAAGATTTTCGTCAAACATCTGCTTTGTTTGTTGTCTACTCTGGACAGAGGAGAGGTCAAAAGGCTTCGGCATCCTCTTTTTCTTTTTGACTAAGAAGCTTAATCCGCTTAGCCTATGAGACTGCTGGACAGCAACCTCCTGAAAGGATTACAGCTCATTCCACTAGAGCTGTGGCTTCCACTTGGGCCTTTAAAAATGAGGCTTCTTTTGATCAGATTTGCAAGGCGACGACTTGGTCTTCGCTCATATTTTTTCAAAATTTTACAAATTTGATACTTTTGCTTCTTCGGAGGCTATATTTGGGAGAAAGGTTTTACGGGCAGTGGTTCCTTCCATTTAAGTTCCTGCCTTGGTCCCTCCCTTCATCCGTGTACTTTAGCTTTGGTATTGGTATCCCACAAGTAATGGATGATCCGTGGACTGGATACACCTTACAAGAGAAAACACAATTTATGCTTACCTGATAAATTTATTCTCTTGTGGTGTATCCAGTCCACGGCCCGCCCTGTCATTTTAAGGCAGGTAATTTTTAAATTTAAACTACAGTAACCACTGCACCCTATGGTTCCTCCTTTCTCGGCTTGTTTTCGGTCGAATGACTGGCTATGACAGTTAGGGGAGGAGCTATATTACAGCTCTGCTGTGGGTGTCCTCTTGCAACTTCCTGTTGGGAATGAGAATATCCCACAAGTAATGGATGATCCGGTGGACTGGATACACCATGAGAAATAAATTTATCAGGTAAGCATAAATTGTGTTTTTCATATTTCGAGATTGATATTAATATCTTGAAATATTATTAAACATTAATTTTTGAAAAATTAATAAAAATATTAATTTTTCATATTTAAAAATTAATCAAAAATATAATTTTTCATATTTTCAAAGTTAATCAAAAATATTAATTTTTCATATTTCGAATATTAATTTTTCATATTTCAGAATTAATAATATTTTTTTTTTTTTTAAATATAAAATTTTTTCTTCTCTCTTTTTATTGGCAAAAATTGTATTAGCGTTTTAATTTAACTAAATACTAAACCAATATAATAATGTCTGTAGCCAGAAGTGACTCATTTAATTCTATACATAGCGATGAAATTGGTCCCATTACAATACCCCATTACTAAAAGGTCAGGTCCTTAAGAAAGATATCTTAAGTTACATTAAAGGGAAGTTAAATATTGCTGGTAAATTAAATGATTTTGTGGATATGCTTGAAACTAGAGCTAAAAATATTACCGTTAATAATAATATGTGGAATGAAGAGAATGAATTCTTCCAGGAATTATTAATGATTAATCAATGCAAAACTCCCAAAAAGCGAGAGGAACTAATACTAAAATCTTGGCCCCTCTTAATATGCATGATTGACGAAATGTCGTTTTGTGTCACAGACAAACGATTGCAAATACAGGAGCTAGAAAATAGTATTCGTTCCTCACGCAGACACGAAGAGGATTTAAAAATAGCCAAAAATAAAATGGATGAATTTGCCCAAAACCTAACCACCTTAGATAAGCATAACATCGACTTACTCGCACAGATACAAGATTTAAATAAACAGCTTGCGCAAAGCCAGAGAGAATTAAGCAATTTAAAAAGGTCATATCGCCATAATGAAAACCCTTATATTAACAGTGAGAATAATACAGATAATGCTAACTCCTTTAGCGAACGCGTCAGGGACGAGGTACAAAAATATATGGAACAGTATAGACAAATGACCCCTAATGGGTCAGAAATAGATTTCCCAAATAGACAATCCCCTCATGATGTAAATCCAGAGGACTGCTGTAGCGCAGCTGGCGCGAGGGAGGGAAACTCTAACAGAGAAGCCCAAAGTAAGTCTGATAAAGTCTATGATTCCCATAAAATAATCACCTTCGTACAACGTGCAGTACCTATATTCTCCAATAAGGGAACAACATCTGTAATTGATCATTTACAGGCTTTTGAAAATGCGTTAGCTATAATGAATGTTACAAGTGAGAAATTGAAAATTTAATTTCTGCCCTGGGTATTTGACAATAAGCATCACAAATTCTTTGCTTCACTAAAGGATATGAATATTCATTCCTGGAATGGGGTAAAACGACAATGCAGAAAAGAATTCGGGCAATATCGCACTAAAACTGCCGCGAAAATAGCGGTATATGGTTTAAAGTGTCGTGCGAATCAGAGTCCAATCGAATTCCTTTCTGTATTGAAAAATGCGTACAGTATGGCTGAAGATAATCCCAATTTGATGGCTCAGAATTTGTAAATTTATTTTTTGAAGCACTGCCTACACCCATCAAAATCAACTTAGCTAGAGATTTTGATGAGGACTGCTCATTGGAATGGCTGATCAAAGAGAGTACAAAGTTTATACTCTATTCAGCAGTCCAGTGAGCAGGGCGTTAAAAAGGAGTCAAAACCCAAAATTGTGGCAGAAACTAGAGTGTCACCTAGCCCTCTCAATTTGGAGTCTAAAAAGAGAACTTATGCAGAGGTGGCCAGTCAAAACAGGCCATCTCCACAGAGGTTTAACTCTGCCCCCTCCCCTACACAGGTTGAGGCGCAGGGAGACTATAACCAAAGTGGGGGACATAATCAGGTGAATAATTACTCACAAAGAGAATACTCACCAAATAATTGGTATCCGCGCAAGGGTAGATACAATAGACAGCGAAGATATTCTCAGGGTAACCAGACACCCCAGGTATATAATGCTCCCCAAAGTACTAATGCTGAACAAGCTGAACCCCAGGGGCAACCACGCCAGAATAGAAATAGCGGCCCTGATTATGAGGGAACCCAATGGTCCAGGAATCATTATTATGGGGCACCAAGAGATAGGCCCAGGGGTAAAGGTAAGTTGTACAATCAGGTAGATATGCTGTTTACCCAGTTAAATCGGTTGAGCGAACAATTCGCTAATATGAGTCAACTTTCTACGGCTCAGTAACCGAACAATACTTTTTTAGGGGTGCAGCCAGTGGTCAGCAGTGGACCACAGGCACAGTCATAAATACTGCAGTATCACCTGAAGGGGAGGGGAGAGATATACAAAATGTAATAATAAATATCAATGATTCTCAGACCGGAAATGGCCAATTTTGCTGTGATGACACTCAACCTCATCCGGGAAAAATTAACAAACCTCTTCCCTTGCAGCACTCTCTTAACCTTATCTCCACAGATGCAGTACACAAGAATCCAGCCGAACCTGTCATAGAGGAGACCGGTAGGTATGAAGCTTCTTCTGCATCGGAAAGCATGGCAAACTCAGGTAACACGTGGCGAAGCCCACAAATGTATGATAACGCCAACTTTATGTGTGAAATGGTAGAAACTGCAGGAAGATATTATGTATTAGTTGAGCTGCAAGATTCAGTCTCCAACCCTATCATGGGATTAGTCGACACTGGGTCACAGGCAACTATCTTATCCCACAGGTACTACACACAGCTAAATGAGCTAACACCCCACAAACCTAAAATAAAAGAATTTGACGGTTCTCTAATAGGTGTTGGGGGTGACTCCCTAAAAGTCTACGGTACTGCCTGGTTAAAATTTAAATTGGGGAACAGGGTCATAAGACACCCTGTCATTATAGTGGATCTGCCAACTGATCGTTTAATTATTGGTAGTGATCTCCTGAAGCGATTAAGCACCATAATCGATTGCATAAATAATGTAATTTGGTCACAACGGCCTATCAATTATGAAAAATCTGGTATATCTCGAACCCGACACAGCTGTCACGTGGTGGAAGAGAAACCAGATGCTGTGGAGATTCATTTCAGGAATAACTCTGTACCTGAAATCACTATTCTACAAATAGATGATCAGACTCCTTTTAGTGGCTCTGATGATAATACTTTTAAAATTTCGCCTGGAAAGATAGCGAATATTTCCCTAGATGGCGATGTATTAACCATATCACTCCACAAGGGGGATCATAAAATCCCTAAGGGGGGAGGCCACGCTCAATACCTCACAGGGATTGAGAGAGTTAAAGAGGATCTATTTATCCCTATACAAGTACATGACCTTGGTAAAACCAAGTATACTAAAATAAACTTAAAACAGGAAGCTAGCTATATAAGCGAAGGTTTATTAGCGCAAATAGCTGAACCTAAAGTGATTAAATATCTTTCTCCCCATGACCACTGTGTCCACAACCTGGATAACAGGTCTGAAAGCTATAACATCACAGCTAAGTGCTTATTATCTATCTCTATTGGTAATAAGTCAATGAAGCACCTGTTTTTAGTTTTAAATACTCCCCATAATCAAATATACATTGGCAATGATATCTTACATAGATATGCCATACAAATAGATTTGATTAATTCTTGCCTTTGGAGCAGGTTAAAGGGGGACCCTGAAGTATTTCAGGATGAAAATGCAGCCCTGAAATCAAATCAGCAATTGCCATATGCTGTGAATATGCAGGTATCTAGCGATGTTATAATTCCTGCTGGGGCTGATAAATTTCTTTTACCCTTACAGGTAAAGAGAGGTCAGAAATTAAAAACTTCTGAAACACTGATTTGCCTCTCCCATAGAATACAAAATCTGGGTGTCACAGTAACCTACACTCCTATGGTGAATATTGGAACTGTTCCAATATATATTATTGTGCATAACATGACCCCACAGGATATAACATTATCAAAGGGAACTACCATAGGATATGCACTGGAATCAAGTTATTACACTTTTGGATTCCAGAATAATGTAATTGGGCTAACACATGAAGGATACTTAACTGAAGAACAATTAATAGAACAATCCTTTGCATCTATGCCAGAGGGTCTATTTAATGTTCAGTCTATTTATCACTTCAGCTCAGAGGAAGGCATCTGTAAAATTGAAGAAGCCTCTCTAGTGTTTGATCAGCCAATCAAACAGCAAGATTACTCCAATACCCAGAGTTATGGGAGCAATGTAAACTATAATCAAGGGGATCTCACCTCTAGGTTAGAAGAAGCCTATGAAATAGGACAGCCTGAAATCTTTCCAGGATTTCAGCAAATAGTCGAAGAGCAAATATCCTTAGCTAATGGCTGTTCCAGCGATGATGAACGCCAACTGCTGCGACAACTCCTGATGGAGTACAAGGATATTTTTGCTAAGGATTCTTATGACTGTGGTACTACAGACTTGCACATTGCAAGGATACAAACAGATCCCGATGCACCACCTGTATTTGTCAAACAATACAGACTTCCCTTAGCCTCATATGATTCTCTTGCAGAGATCATAAGGAATTTGGAAGAAAGAGGTATTATCAGACAGGTGCACAGCTCTTATAATAATCCTATTCTTGGTGTCCTTAAGCCCAATGGACAATGGCGTTTGTGTGCTGACTTAAGACAGATAAACAAACGAGTATACATGTCTGGCTGGCCTGTACCATACATTGACCAGTGCCTAGCACAAATGCAGGGATCCAAAATATTCACTGCCATTGATTGTGCACAGGGATACTGGACCATAAAGGTACATGAAGAGGACCAATATAAGCTAGCATTCTCCTTCCAAAAGGTCCAATATGCATTTCAAAGACTTTCTTTTGGATACATAAATTCTGGACATGAATTTGCTGTATTCATGCATAAGGCTATGCCTGACGCACTGGAAAGGGGGACCTTATCTTATGTTGATGATGTTTTAATCAAAAGCACAGACTTTGAAAAACACATCGCAGAGCTTAAACACGTCCTCAGCCAACTTAAAAGGGCAGGTGTCAAATTATCCCTGCAAAAAGCTCAATGGTGCAGCACTCGTGTAAACTTCTTGGGACATGAAATTACTTCTGAAGGATTAAATCCCCAGAAGAAAAAGGTGGAAGCTATAGTGAATTCTAAAAACACAACTAACTTAAAGGAATTGAGATCATTCCTGGGTATGACAAATTATTCTCGCAAATTCATTGATAATTATGCGGAATTAGATAAACCACTACTACTTCTTATAAAGAAAGATGTGAAATGGCACTGGAGTGAGTCTCAAGAGACAGCCATCAGAGAGCTGAAGAGAAAACTCACTCAAGCACCTTGCTTAGCGTACCCTGAAGGTGGTAAACCTTTCTTCTTAGAGACAGGTTACACAGATATAAGCATGAGTGCTGTTTCATACCAAAAGCATGATAATTTGAACAAAGCCATTGCTTATGCGAGCAAAAATCTATCCCCAGTAGAAATAAAGTTTAACGATTGCGAAAAAGCCCTCTCATCTACTGTATGGGCTCTACAAAATTTCCGCAGCTATATACAGGGCGAGAAAATTATTGTAGAAACGGCCCACCAGCCTTTGCTATATTTGCAAAGTGAAAGAATAAGAGATGGGAATTTGTCAAATAGCCGCATAACAGCATGGACTCTTTCCTTACAAGGCTGGCCACTAGAAATTCGCTACAAGCAGAATAAAAAGAATCCAGTCACACAAGGGCTTGCTGAGCTCCACGACTGTACTGCTAGAGATCCTGGGGAAGAATTCTCAGAAGATGATTTTCTGGAGGAACAATTGCTTTCCCCATATAAAATATACAATGAGGACCACTGTCAAACATTACCTTGGGTGTATGTTGATGGTTGTTCTTACCATGCCACTATTGATAATGAGCGCAGATTAGTCGCTGGCATTGGTATAACTGGGGCAAATGGATTCCCAAATATATCTATAGGTTTCAACATTGGACCAATATCCAGTCAAGTTGCAGAACTAACTGCTGTTTTCAAAACCATTGAAATGGCTATTGAACATGATATTCATGAATTTGTGATCATAACTGACTCAAATTATGTGCGTGACAGTTTTGTTGAATACCTGCCAACTTGGAAATGAAATGGCATGCAGAAAAGCAATAGCAAACCAGTCAAGCATGGTAAGTTGTTCTGCGAGATTGATAATCTGGTGGTATCCAATGATTTAACCATACACTGGAAAAAGACCAAGGGTCATTCCAGAGTTCTAGGTCCGGATAAGGAAGGCAATGACCTTGCGGACTCATTAGCCAAACAAGGAGCCATAACTGGAGAACTCCTTAATATTGACCACTTAATGGGTGCAATTCAGGTTGAAGCCAATACCAGAAACCAGGCAAAACAACAGAGTGAGCCTAACTTGGTACAATGGAGTCAGGATTCTCCTAGTGAGGACCTGATCACTAGTCAAAAAGAAGACCCCATTGTAGGCATCTTCTATAAACACATAGAAGATTCTGAAAGCAACCCCATCTCAAAAGATGATTGTATTGGCAAAGAAGATCTGAGAATCTTAATAAAATCTAAATCACAATTCAAGTTACAGGATGGTTTGTTAATTAGAACCTCCAAAACTGGCATCCAGCAGTGGGTAGTACCCACCAAGTTCAGAGGTCTAATGCTTCAACATGCCCATGATGCTCCCACATCTGGTCAATGTGGTGCCAAACTCACGTATGAAATAGTGCGTGATTACGCTTTTTGGCCACACATGTTGAAAGATGTTCAAACCTACTGTCAAGGGTGTTTAATCTGCCCACAGTTTCAACCCACTGCACCAACGCATAAAGCGCCATTGCAGAAAAGGGGGATGGTAATGCCATGGTCAGATATACAAATTGATTTTATTGGTCCAGTAACAAGATCATCAAGAGGTAACAAATACATGTTAACCGTGACATGCCTGTTCACTAAATGGGTAGAGTGCATTAGTGCACCTAACAATAGTGCGGAAACATGTGCAGCGTTGCTCATCAACCATGTATTTTCCAGATTTGGTTTGCCCCATAGAATCGAGTCAGATCGGGGGACCCACTTCACTAGCGAAGTGATGACCAAAATGTGGAAAATACTAGGGGTTAAAAGAAAGCTCCATATTGCTTATAGAGCTGCCTCAAGTGGTTGTATAGAGCGTTACAACCAGTCCATTGTTAAAATCCTCAAAAAGTTTGTGAGTGAAACAGGTAAAGACTGGGATGTAAAACTACCTCTAGTCTTAATGGCATTAAGAGCAACTCCAAGTAGTGCTGCCAAAATGTCACCTTTTGAACTGATGACTGGTAGAAGAATGGTTCTACCTCAGCATCTACTGTACCGTACATCAGACCAAAACCTGATAAACGCTGCCAATACACATCAATATGTGGAAAACCTAAGAAAGCACCTACAATATGCATTTGCATTTGCTCAAAGGAATTTAGAGAGAGCCGCAACTGCCACTAAAACCTATTATGATCTCAAAACGTCCAAAAAGGAATATGAAATAAATGATAAAGTTTATCTTTATAACTTTGGAAGAGATCAGGTTAGGGAGAAGAAATTTCTTCCCTCATGGAAAGGTCCTTTTGTCATTACTGACAAAATATCTCCAGTGGCCTATAAAATACGGATCCCCAAAAATGAAAGTTTCATAGATAAATGGGTCCATATCAATCAATTGCATGTCATCCAAGATCCCAACTACAAGTTATAGAGGGAGAATGAAGTGTCATATCCCCAAATGAACTAAAGACATACTGTAGTTCAAAGATGCCTAGCTGATAAACATGAAGGCTCAAAATTGACAGACTATCTACACTGTCTATGATGTGTATGGTCAACATCCTCACCAAATACCACTAACTTTGATCCAATGCAAATACATGTGTCCTACATATTTTTGAATTTGAAAGGGGGATTTATGTCAAGGTATTTGAAATATTATTAAATAATATATAGAAGTATATTTGTCTTTATTTGGTAAGTCTGTGGATGTGCACACTGTTTGTAGAACAAAGGATTGTTTCTGGGAGATCTCACACACTCAATATGCTAAATTATGCAATTGTATAATTTAGCAAGGAACTGAAATATAACACAGTTTCTTTAACCATCTGTATGATTGCCTGGGAACCAATGTTAAATGACAGCATGCTGATACATAGAACAGGATACATGCTCATATATGGGTTTCCTCCAAGGGAGATGCCGATCCGTCTGGAGAGATGTGAAAAATGCAAGCATTTTTCAAAAGGGACTGGTAATTAGCACAGATTTGTTTGAGTGGCTCATGCTTGCTGTGTGGTTACTAACCCTGGAATATACAAGATGTGGTGAATAAGAGACATTATGTCTAGGGGAGGACAGCATACAGTGAAGGCACATGGCTTACATTATGATTTCAAAACAACTATATATAATTATATGGATATGAGATATATGTATGTATATATATGTATATGTGTATATATATATATATATGTGTATATATATATATATATGTATGTGTGTGTGTATATATATATATATATATATATAAAACATAAAAGGTCTTACTTAGCCTCTGTGTTTTTAAGAATATAAATAAATATTTGTGGACCTGGAAAGAAATAATTAATGACACTTATTACTTTATTTCAGATGGAATGCCTGCATGAGATAAAATAAGTCATATCATATGAATGTGAAATAAATGTTTATAAAGTTTTAAATACATCTTTTAAAATATAGTGAGATGAAGATATGGAAGTTACTTTGATGTGATATGACTATGAAATATAAATTTTCTGTTAGGCTAAATGAAATATAAATTATTTTTATATAATGTTAGATGTATTTGATGTTTCATATCAAAATGATCAGAAAATTCATTAAGATATAACTTATCCAAAACAAATATTGTGAATAGTTGTTGCAGTAAATTATGATAAATGAATAACCCTTTCGTAGAAATACTGATTAAGTTGTTCAAATGTTTAAAAATTATATTGCTGTGTCTGTTTGTAATGCTGCCACCCGGTGTTGCCATTAGGGAACTACAGCCAGAAAGCCTTTTGGCTGTTAAAAATAAGATATTCCAATGACAAGGGACAAGGCTCCGTGGGCGTTTCCAATACTCACCAATGACTGATAATATCCAAAAATGGTGAGGGGTGAAATCAGATGATTTAAACCCCAGCATAGAGGCTGATGAGGAGGTTGTTGCTGGCTGACCCTGAAGGAAATAACTGCCGTAGTTATTATTAAAGCACACACCTACTATTGGACTCCATATGCATTATCCCCAAATTTTGCATTTCTGAGGTGAAATTGGATCGGTTAAGAAACATTGGAATCTGGATTGCTGTTTATTTGGTGATGTATAATAGGTTTCATGTAAGATAAGTTATATGCATAGCCATTACAGTTAATAGATTTAAAGAGCAGATTGTATTTTTAAACTGTGTGTCATTGTTTTAGCCTGCCTATTTGTATGCAAGCATTTAAAGTAAGCATTTACTATTACTGTATGTAGAAGAATTAAAGAAATGGTTTGGATTTTAAGTTAGCATTTCACAGCCTATATATTGTTTAAATCTGTATCTGATTTGTTAAATAACTAATCTGTGCAAATTCTGATACTGTAAATTAATATTGTATAAGGATAAATTGCAGTTAAATAGCAGAATATATATATTATCCTATTGTTTAAGAGCACAGTTTAGAATTGTATTGTTTAGATGTTAAAATATTTATAAAAAGATAAGCGTGTATAAACTTTGCATAGCATATTTAAATATTTTTCAAGCGCATATAAATTTGTTTCATATTCCTTTTATTGCAAATATATTTCAAAAATGTTCATGGATATTAACTAAATAAAAGAGTTCAGGTATTTATATTAATTTTATTATTTCTAGTAGATTCATGTTGATTAAGGGTTTCTATTTTTAAGGAAAATTATTGTTTGTACTGTGTCATAACCCTGCCATAAGCTGATATATTATTTGGATAGCACTACTAAGATTTTCATAAATATACTGACAATACCATACAACACCGTGGACTATAAGGTCACTATATTCAAAAGGTGATCTTCTTCATACCTCAAAAAAAAAATGGAGAGAAACTTTCATAGTGTTAAACCATATGAGAATATCCCTTTAAGCACAATAGGAAAACTACTCACATGATTTTGAGCTACTTTAGGTCTAAGTGATGCGCTCAGTACAAATGGATCCAAGACTGTATTGGTTGTAGGGGGTTCCAATATGTAATAACAAAAATACAAACATATTAAAAATAAAGATTCTTTAAAAAGCAATGTCCTTGCAAAATAAAAAGGAAATAAATGTCAGTCACTATGGGGTCCCAGGGGCTATAAACAGGTAACACTTTCAGACTTCCTACTAGATATATATCAGAAGGGTCCGGTGCGACTTGGTTTCAATATGCCTTCCCTTCTTGTGTCTTTGTGACTGAATCTGTGATAAACTTACAAAGTATCTGTGGAATATTCCATCTTTTTAATTCCCTATACACAACTTTTGCCCCTTCTCCATGGGGAATACATGTATAAGGCGAAGACACGTCGCATGTGAAACATATGAAATTCTCCCAACATAAACCTTTAAATTTAACAATAGCTTCTAGGGTATTCTTAAGGTATGCCCGAGTATTCCTTACTAGTTGCTGGAGGAAAAAAAATCTACTTATTTTTCACACATGCATCATATCCCAGACACAATAGGTCTGCTACGAGGGTTGATAAGATCCTTTTAAACCTTCGGAAGATGGTAAAAAGTCAATATTGAGTATTTCAAGCAAAAATATAACTCATCATTACTCACCTTATACGTGTGTTTGTCACCCAATATATTATAGGCCTCTGTTAAATAATTTTTTCTATTTTGTAAGGCAATGCTGCCCCCTTTTTCGGCAGCCCTGATGATCAGATTATCATTATTCATCAGTTTTAGAGGCAAAATGAAGGCCTTTATTAAGAAGTCTGATATCATTTTTATCAAACTCCTTATCAGCCAAATTGAGAATATCTAATTTAGCTCTCTGTAAGCTATCATTTCTCTCTTTAAATTTTTGCGCTTTAGCTCCTCCTCACGTTCCTCATTTAATTCCAACCATCTTTTGGTGGGCCTCGACCTGGTCTCCCACACGTACTTCTTCTCAGTATGAGAACTCTTTGATGGATATTGGGGGTCCCAGGAGTTTTGATTCCCTAAAATGTTTTGCATCTCTTATCTTCCTTTTTAGAAAAATGATCTGGCTATTAAAGATGGCCAATTAGTGCCATCTTTATCATTCCAGTTGTCATTCCTTTTCAATTTACCTTCATCTACATGGTCCTCCATTTTATGTAAAACCTCATAACAATTATATAAAGGGAGTGGGGAATACTTATTTTTCTCACTACAACTATTCAAATGATCATTTCTTGTCCTATTCGTATTAGAGTAGTGTTGGATGGTCTTTATGCCCCCTTCGTGGGTGAATCCCATTTCCACTACAATTCTAAGTCAACCCATTATAATCATTCCTAGTACTATGTGGCTGACTGTTCTTAGGGTTTCTTCTATATCTATTTCTATTACCAACAGTTCTATTGTCAAATTTTTTGGCAACATGATGGGTTTTGAAATACCTGATATTCTCCTCTGTATTATTCTTAAAATAAATGGAAATAATAATCAGATAATTTTATCGGAGATAACTATTTCTCTATGTGATGGTTAAGGTTAGGGGACATCAAGAAGAAATCTATATGGGACAAAGTACTGTGAGTTTTAGATAGACACGTGTAATCTCTAGCATCTGGTTTTCTCAAACACCAGAGATCCACTACATCTAAACCTTGTTTAAACTCCTCAATAGTTTGACCTCTCTTTTTGATCGGGAAATAGGTTTCTGAGGGGAGGTTTTTACTAAAGGGTTCCTATATCTGTCCACAGGTGAGTACTTGTGTCATGTTAAAATCTCCCCCCAGTTAACAATGGGGAATCAATATATGCAAGTAATTTAGACTGCAAATCATTCCAAATTTGTTTTGGGATATTATTTGGTCCATAAATGTTTCAAAGAGAGTAGGTGGCACCTTGATAATGTAGTTTTGTGATAATGAATCTACCGCCCTTGTCGATTGTCATGTCAATCATAGGTATGGCCCGCCCTTTACAATATGAATAAACACCTCTCGTTTCCTTCCACTGGGGTATAATACATTTGCCCCACCAATCTACATTTCAATTTATCAGCAAGCAACTTGTCTTTTTGTTTATAAAAAAAGGAGCAAAATCCTTGCGTTTCTTTGCCACTTCAGTAGAGAAACCTTGATAAAGAAGCTCCCTATAAGACCACCCACTTGTTTTAATGATAACTTGACATGGCCTAGGATTTTGAAGATTCTCAAATCTTTCTATGCCTAATCTATGTGCTCTCTCAATATCTAGCGGTAGAATGAAGTCAATGTAGATGCAGTGAGGTAAATACCAATAGATCCTTATTTAAATTTCCAACAATTTGCAGGTTGTTTAATCGTGATTGATTCTCAAGTTTGTCCTGATATTGCTTGTTTATACGCTGCAGTTGTTAAATAACATCAGAGGTTTCCAGTTGTCGATCCGCTACACCTGTTATGTGCTGCTCAGCGTGGGCCAGTCTGGAGGCATATTGATATACCTCACTACTTAGGTGTCTACCCCAGCCTGTATAGAATCCATTCTGGGCAGGAAAAAGGGTTTTAACTCTTGCATCAGAGACTGTGTAGCTGATGTTGCTGGGTCTGGGTCAGGCTGTAAGTCAGGTGGGACAGTATGGATCTCCACAGTGTGTTTTGACTTAGTATCATTCTGTTTAGATTGAGTAGCCATCTGCTGCTAGTTTTAAAATATTTATCCACTTTCATAAAATTTGTTAACCAAAACAACAATACTGCCACCAGGCTAAATTCTTAAAGAAAGCAAGTTCAGACCACCACTAGAAAGCAGTGCTGCCTAAGAAATCAGTGAGCAGCAGCTTCAACTAAGATTCAGAAGATTATAAATTAAATTATTTAAAATTACAAATTAAATAATTGAGGTGAAGATGCCACTGTACGTACAGGTAAGCTCAAAAGAACATCCGTAAATAAAGGTAGGGTAAATGTGGACAAGAGCAGGCAGAATAACAATAAGAATTCTAGAAATACTCAGATAAGGTAAAGAAAAGCAGTGTTGCTATAGTACACTTGTACAGTAACTTAGAGCAATCAGCTGAATGTGTGCAGTCATAAGGATATACACAAGTCAAAGTCATTAAAGGCACTGTCCAAACTTCACTCATCCTAAATGCCTTACTTTGCTGATCCCAGAGCACTTATAGATTTCACCACACTAGATTGCTCTCTTAGGCCGCCCCGCCAAGATCAGCCCTGCAGCGTGCCATGAGGACCCTCAAGATGGCAGGGTCAGCAGCTGCTCGTTTCTTCTGAATTCATATGGGCCTGGGGCTGATATCCTATGCCTCATGCATCCAAAACAACTCCAGTCACCATGGGGAGTCCCTCAAGGCAAAATGCCCCTCCCAGAGGATGTGAAGCACGTGTAATACAGCAGCTCTAAAGCAACAAAAGCATTGCGAAGAACGGAACTCCTGTTCAGAACTGCTGCCGATAAGCCCGCCTACCGGAAGCCCACTTGCAATCTGATTTAAATTAACTTATTTCTTACACATTTCTATGTACTGAAATTTAACTCAACATTTATAACTAGGGGCCCACTAACTTCATATTGGGATACAGTATTTTATCAATCTGTTATACCGCTAGACTAGGGCTGCCAACTTTAAAAAAAAAAAATTAAGGGAGATTTTTTTTTATCGACAAAATTTTATTCCGAAAAACATAAAATAAAACACTGACAAACTGCATTAATTAATGAAACACACTTGATTGAGTTCAACAAGTTTAAATGACATTAGTAGAAAAAAAAAAGGTTAACTAGAAGTAGGACACAACTTACACATGTTCACTGCAGTAAACAACAAACAGTAAACATTTTCTACAGTTTAACCTTTTAAAGCCGTTATGGGGTTTCATTCCGTCCAAACCGCGCTGAGAGAGAGAGATTCCCATGCCCAGCATCAGCAAAAATGGGATACCCAAATGAAGCAGGCAAAGCACAGGAGACTGTTACAAACAGCTTTTATGTAATGAAACAGAGACAAGGGCCTTAACCCATAATCATGACGTTTCTGAACTGGCCAATACCAATGACAGCGTGATCGGTTGTCATAGCACCGGGTAAACAGATAAGGAAGCTGGAACAGCGTGCTGAGAGATATTGCGTAGTGGTATCAATGCGACCACTGGTAGAGCAAGCCCTAAACATTGAGTTCTGTAGGAGGTGGTGTGGGATCTTGAGCATGTGCTCACATGACCTTATACTCCTTGTAATCGAAGAAGTATCTAGGCTTAAGACAACAGTGAAACAAGAGATTGCTCCAGTTAAAGACACACTTTTGGGTGTTCTCACAGCTGACACTGGGACCGACTGGCTATCCAAATTAAAGATACAAATTGATAAATATAAACAGGATTTACTGACTTTTAAGAACAAAAAGTTTACGACAGTAGAAAATGATTATAGAGAGAAAAAGGTATACAGGTGGTTATACGACAAAAGATAATACCCTTACTTATGGTCGTAGAAGGCCCTTTAATAAAAACAGAAGGGTTAATTTTACTACTGTGACAGCAATGGAGGTGACTCTTCTGACAGTGATGCACATACAACCATACAACCACAGACTCAAACAAGTGTAAGCACTAGATCGACACAGAAGCCCCCTTTACCCCAGGGTCCAGACACAGTCACTTCAGGAGGGGGGGGGGGGGCACAAAAAGAAAGATCGCCCAAAAGAAGAACAAACAATAGTATATAACCTCAGCTCACGAGTTTTAACTGATGATGAGCTGAGTGTACTAAACAAAGGCTTGTTGTTTGTTCCAAAAGCCAAATGTGATCTGTTTGATTTGAATGTGGATATGGGTCGGTTTCAAAGGCAACTGAAACTCAAATATTTTTTCAGAGATAAAAGGGATTATGTGTCTAAACCCTTTAAAGCTACTAGTGTCTTTGAACCCACCATTACCCACACGTCGATAAAAACTTTTCACTGTATCTGCACCTCAACTCTATCTGACATACATAAGGTAATCTCTCACTGCAGGGATAACCTGAGTAAAGCTGAAAGGGATGCTATTAAATCATTATCCTCTTACAGAGATATAGTCATTAGGCCTGCCGATAAGGGCGGGGCCACAGTGGTACTTGACTACACTAAGTACTTACAGGAAGCCCACAGGCAGCTATAAGATCATATTACCTACTGTAAATTATCTGTTAACCCCACAGTTACCTTTAAGAAACAAATTGATGAGTTCCTGAGTCTGGCCTATATGGCAAATGTGATTGACAATGATGTTTTGGGTTTTCTCACTGTATCTAAACCTATATGCCTTGTTTTATACTTTTTTAGGTTTGAGAATGATTATTTCTTACAGACCTTGGGCACGGCGATGGGGTCTAACATGGCCCCATCCTATGCCAATATTTATATGGCAATGTATGAGCAGTGCAATATGTTTCCACAGCAGGACTCAGATTTTACCGCAGGTACATTGACGATGTCTTCCTTATTTGTAAGGACACCCCAGAAGCTCTTTTAGAATGGTTTAACCAATTAAATTCCCTAGATTCTACAATCAGGTTTAAAAATTAATGGGATGTACACACAATACACTTTCTGGATTTGGAGATTTTCAAGGTCCCCACTGAAATGGGATATAGTCTACAAACTATCCTATATCAGAAAAATACAGATAAAAAATAAATCCTGCATTATGATAGTTTCCACCCACATTTCTAAAAGAATGGAGTCAGCTCCTCGCAGCTCCTGCGGGTCGCCTGCAACAATACTAAAGATTCCTGCAAGAAGATCCAATTAACTGAGATGGCACAGCGGTTTCTTCAATGCGGATACCCACAGGATCTGATTACCCAGCAGTGTAAGACTGCCGAACAATAGACCCAGGAGGGTCCTACTGTCAGGAAGCAACAGAGCACTGAGGATAACCATTTGAATTTCATTACCACGTTTACTCCTAGCTCAGAAATTGTGGCCCACAGGATTAAAAACAACTGGATCGTAATATCAAAGGACACAAGTCTTCCTTTCTATGACTCCCCACCACCACCTATGGTGTATAAGACACCACCTATGATGTATAAGAGGGCAAAGAATCTGCAAGACCTACTAGTGCTTGACAACCCAACCTAAAGGCATGGATGCTTTCGCTATGGGAGCTGTGTTACGTGCAACAGCCTTATCACAGGCAGTGCTTCCATCACCCTTATACCAACAGGAGATATACCAATAAACACAGATTGTCATGCACATCGGAGTATGTTATCTATGCTATAATTTGCCCCTCTTCCCTCTTCTATATTGGCAAGACAGTAACTTCTTTCAGAGAACGGTTGGCTAACCATAAGTCTGCAATATTGACACTTTATGGCTGCTGGACACTCTGTATCATCCTTAAGAACGATGCTCATAGATCATTTACCGCGCCTCCGGCGAGGTGGTGACAGGGCTCTGGCTCTCCTACACCTGGAGGCCAGATGGATTTTTGATCTGGACACTATCTCCCTTAAGGGATTCAACACCACTATAGATTATGCCTGCTGCTAAAGGAAATGAAAGGACTGCAGGAATTTTATTTGCTCTAAAGCTCAAAATTAATTCTATACCATACTCCATGGGATATGAAGGGAGTTTAGTCTTCCCATTCACTCTCACCTAGATTACAAGTTTTGCGTTCATGTTTTAACGCTGAAAAAATGGCCATTTCAGCGTTAAAACAGTAAAGCAGCCATTACGAGTCTTGTCGGTATAGCTGTACCGCAAGCATTTTAGCCTGTAACGGAGTCAGTCCCGCACTTAAAAAAATTACGTTTTTGCGTGGGATTTCCATAGCGCTGCCATTACAAGTTTTGCGGTGAGGCTAAAAAGATTGCGTTACAGCCTTTACCGACACGATCCGTTCCGCAATCTGAGACCAAGGGGCCTATTTAAGAAAGTGCGAGCGGACATGATCCGATATTGCGGATCATGTCCACTGCACATCGATAAAAGCCGACAGCGCATTTATCATTGCAACAGCAGTTCTTGTGTCAATCAACCCGATCCTATTGGATCGGGTTGATTTCTGGTGATGTCTGTCTTGCCGCCTCAGAGCAGGTGGACAGGTTATGGAGCAGCGGTCTTTAGACCGCTGATTCATAACTTGTGTTTCTGGCGAAGCTGAAGGCTCGCCAGAAACATGGGGCATCAAGCTCCTTACGAAGCTTGATAAATAGGCCCCCAGTAGTTATGAGTTCTGCGCAACAAAATTGTTACACAAAACTCATAACTAACATGTTACAAAGTACACTAACACCCATAAACTACCTATTAACCCCTAAACCGAGGCCCTCCCGCATCGCAAACACTATATTAAAGTTATTAACCGCTAATCTGCCGCTGCCAACATCGCCGCCACTAATAACATTTATTAACTCCTATTCCGCCGCTCCCCGACATTGCCGCCACTATAATAAAGTTATTAACCCCTATTCCCCCACACCCCAACATCGCCCACACTATAATAAAGATATTAACCCCTATTCTGCCGCTCCCAACATCGCCGCCACTAAGTAAAGTTATTAACCCCTAAACCTCTGGCCTCCCACATCACTGCCACTAAATAAACCTATTGACTCCTAAACCGCCAGCCCCCCACATCGCAAAAAAAAATAATTAAACTATTAACCCCTAAACCTAACAACCCCCCTAACTTAAAATAAATTAAAACTTACCTGGGAAATTAAAAAAATCTACCGTAAGTTTAAACTGTAAATTAAACTAACATTACTATTATATTAAAATTAAAATAACTGTCAATTAAATAAATTAAATTACACATTAAAAAAAATTACTAAAAAAAATTAAATCTACAATTACAAAAAATTAAAAATACTAAAGTATAAAAAATAACAAACACTAAATTACGAAAAATAACAAACGAAATTATCCAAAATAAAACAATTACACCTAATCTAATATCCCTATAAAAATAAAAAAGCCTCCCCAAAAAAAAAAAAAACCCCTAGCCTACAATAAACTACAAATTGTAGGGCATTGCCCTAAAGAAATCAGCTTTTTTACCTGAAAAAAATACAAAGACCCCCCAACAGTAAAATCCACCATCCAACCAACCCCCCAAAATAAAAACACCTAACTCAAACAAAAACCTAAGCTACCCATTTCACTGAAAAGACCATTTGTATGGGCATTGCACTTAAAAGGGAATTCAGCTCTTTTTCTTGCCCTGAAAAGGGCATTCAGCTCTTTTTCTTGCTCTGAAAAGGGCATTCAGCTCTTTTAAGATAGCCCAAACCCTAATCTAAAAAAAAAAAAACTTGTAATGACAGCGCTATGGAGGGTGAAATAACGCAACTTTTGTTGCGTTCGTTTCGCACACTCTAGCGCAAAACTTGTAATCTAGGTGTCTGTTGTGACAGTTCGTTTAGGGCTTGCGCTACCAGTGGTCGCATTGATACCAGGGGGTATAGAATGGTCCACTTTAGTTAAAGCTATACGTGTAATATGCCTGAGTAGATGAGTTGTAAACATATTCACACTTTGATTATTTGTTTGTTTATCACAGCTTGTTATTACCTTGTTTTTATTTATGATCACGACATGATTGCGCACTATCTCACAGCACGCTGTTCCGGATTGCTTATCTGTTTACCCGGTGCTATGGAAACCGATCACGCTGTCATTGGTATGGGCTGGTGCAGAATGATGATGTCAGCACTCGACGCGATGCGTTCCAGCGTGTGGTAAGATGCTGTATATGCGAGTACTGCGCGGGCCCGCTCAGGATCAGCTGTTTGCACTTTAGTTAATGTGGTATTTGGGTATTTAAGTATGGGGTGTGAAAGGTGTTCACTATGTCTTCACGGCCTCCATTTGAAAAAGGCTCCTGCGAGAGCCTAAACGCCATGATTATGGGTTAAGGCCCTTATGTCTGTTTCATTATATAAAGGCTTTTTGTAACATACTCCTGTGCTTTGCCTGCTTCATTTGGGTATCCCATTTCGCTGATGCCGGGAGTGGGGATCACCTATTCTCAGGATACTTGGCCTTTAGCAGTGCACCAGGTGGATGTAATTGTTGGTGTGTGCCATTTCCCTTGCACCTTTATATATATACAGGGAGTGCAGAATTATTAGGCAAATGAGTATTTTGACCACATCATCCTCTTTATGCATGTTGTCTTACTCCAAGCTGTATAGGCTCGAAAGCCTACTACCAATTAAGCATATTAGGTGATGTGCATCTCTGTAATGAGAAGGGGTGTGGTCTAATGACATCAACACCCTATATCAGGTGTGCATAATTATTAGGCAACTTCCTTTCCTTTGGCAAAATGGGTCAAAAGAAGGACTTGACAGGCTCAGAAAAGTCAAAAATAGTGAGATATCTTGCAGAGGGATGCAGCACTCTTAAAATTGCAAAGCTTCTGAAGCGTGATCATCGAACAATCAAGCGTTTCATTCAAAATAGTCAACAGGGTCGCAAGAAGCGTGTGGAAAAACCAAGGCGCAAAATAACTGCCCATGAACTGAGAAAAGTCAAGCGTGCGGCTGCCAAGATGCCACTTGCCACCAGTTTGGCCATATTTCAGAGCTGCAACATCACTGGAGTGCCCAAAAGCACAAGATGTGCAATACTCAGAGACATGGCCAAGGTAAGAAAGGCTGAAAGACGACCACCACTGAACAAGACACACAAGCTGAAACGTCAAGACTGGGCCAAGAAATATCTCAAGACTGATTTTTCTAAGGTTTTATGGACTGATGAAATGAGAGTGAGTCTTGATGGGCCAGATGGATGGGCCCGTGGATGGATTGGTAAAGGGCAGAGAGCTCCAGTCCGACTCAGACGCCAGCAAGGTGGAGGTGGAGTACTGGTTTGGGCTGGTATCCTCAAAGATGAGCTTGTGGGGCCTTTTCGGGTTGAGGATGGAGTCAAGCTCAACTCCCAGTCCTATTGCCAGTTTCTGGAAGACACCTTCTTCAAGCAGTGGTATAGGAAGAAGTCTGCATCCTTCAAGAAAAACATGATTTTCATGCAGGACAATGCTCCATCACACGCGTCCAAGTACTCCACAGCGTGGCTGGCAAGAAAGGGTATAAAATAAGAAAATCTAATGACATGGCCTCCTTGTTCACCTGATCTTAACCCCATTGAGAACCTGTGGTCCATCATCAAATGTGAGATTTACAAGGAGGGAAAACAGTACACCTCTCTGAACAGTGTCTGGGAGGCTGTGGTTGCTGCTGCACGCAATGTTGATGGGAACAGATCAAAACACTGACAGAATCCATGGATGGCAGGCTTTTGAGTGTCCTTGCAAAGAAAGGTGGCTATATTGGTCACTGATTTGTTTTTGTTTTGTTTTTGAATGTCAGAAATGTATATTTGTGAATGTTGAGATGTTATATTGGTTTCACTGGTAAAAAGGTAAAAATAAATAATTGAAATGGGTATATATTTGTTTTTTGTTAAGTTGACTAATAATTATGCACAGTAATAGTCACCTGCACACACAGATATCCCCCTAAAATAGCTATAACTAAAAACAAACTCAAAACTATTCAGCTTTGATATTAATGAGTTTTTTGGGTTCATTGAGAACATGGTTGTTGTTCAATAATAAAATTAATCCTCAAAAATACAACTTGCCTAATAATTCTGCACTCCCTGTATATATATATATATATATATATATATATATATATATATATATACTTCAGAAAACTGGTCTAATATACATGACTCTCAAAATGCTAAATTCTAAATATTAAGAGAATATGAGGTACAGGTGGGGAACCTCATGTCCTACTACAAGTTCCAACCTTCACTGTTTTTTTTAATATTTTCCATATCCCACCTCTGCACAAAATATATATATATATAAAAAAGTCACTAACTGTCACAATTGGAAATTCAGAGCAGCTGCCAGCTGGTACCTTAGAGGTTTGGGGGTACTAGTGTGCTTAGTGGTCCTCACTCACTACTCTCACTCACCTGACTCCAGACCTCTGGATAACACCAGTACCTCCAAATCCGACCTCCAGGCACTTGACTAGGCTCCTCCACTCACTGTCTGCTGCCCAGGAGCCCACAACACACCAGCCTCGCCAGGCCCCACCACCACACCAGTCATGCTGCTGCAGAGTGCTGTGGCTGCCAACTCTTTCTTGCTCCTGGACTGTCCTACTCCACATAGCTAGATCAAGTACATGCAGCATAGCTGCAAAACAAACCGCCTACACTCAGCATGTCACTACTTCATCTCCTGCTCTGTGACTCCTCAAACCACCCTCACCCTGACTCCGCCCTCTTATACAATACTCCTTGAAGCAAATTATTAAGGTCTTTGCATGCTACCCCTGCCTCCAGAGTTCCCGCTCTTTGTGTATTCAGTGCGTGAACTCAGGAGTCTGAAAAAAAATGCCGCCATTACTTTTTGGTGTTCAATGGGCCATTTTCTTTTTTAAATTAAACTTCAAATCTAGGGCTGGGAGAAACTTACCCATTTACAGGGTAAATAAGGAAGCCGGGAGAACGTTAAAAAAATTGTTATATATAAAGGAGAACCCGGGAAATACGGGAGGGTTGGCAACCCTACTTTAGACTGTTAAATATAAGAGCCATTATAATATATATAATTACTAAAAATACCAACACAAAGTTATAATATACGTTATATTTTCAGCCAGGTCTTGAGAACTGGTTTATTGACAATCATAAGAAGGGCATTATACTCTCCGCCCTCCCTGAATAAAGGGCTAGGCCATTAACTGGAGATGAACCTAAAATGTATTTAATTGGTACTCTAAAATAGTTAAATGAAGCAAAGGTGCTATAATAAATTGATGTAACATTTATTTTTTCACTTTTATGCCCTATTTTCACCTTTGTCTAATATCTGAACTATGTTACCAAAAAGACATAGGGGGAGATTTAATAAGCAGCAGATGCTGTTTTCTCCACGCAAATTTTCCGGCTCGCGGGAAACAGAAGTTAAGAAGCAGCGGTTGTAAGACCGCTGCTCCTTAACTTCTCTGCGACCTTTTAGGAACACTGATATAGCTGGACCAATACTTACTACCTAAAAACTGATCATGCATAATGGACTATTTCACAGCCATGTAGTGTTGACGAGTGGCTATGGTGGCATACTTTTACAGAAGCCGCAATTCCGATTATTTCCTATGGGAGACACATTGCCACTCGTCTGCACTTCGCAGTTCAGGCTCCTTTTTTGGAATATTTCCTGTTGAACCCAAGCAGGCAGTTTCTCGTCGGTCTGTTGATGTTTTAATAGCCTAAGTGCTATTGCATTGTCCTTTTAGCATGCATTTGTTGATTATGCAAATGACTGTATTTACTGGTAACTTTAAATATGCAATCTGTATGTCATCACATAATTGCAAATGACAACAAACAATTTGTTTCATAAATATGTAAAAATAATGCTCACCTTTTAAACTAGGAAACACTTTCAAGACTAAAATATCATAAGCAGCCTCATTACAATTGACTGAACACAATTGTTGAATATGTAGGAGACAGAAATATGACTTTCTATACCTGTATAAAAACACAGATGTAAGTCAATTACATACATGTAGCAGAATCATTGCTTGTATGTTTGTTGTTGTTTTTCTTTTACATATAACTAGTTAGTTTTGTTGTATTTGTTTTTTTTTAATTATACATATTTGTTGATCTCTTGTGCTCATGTAAAAATTGCTTGCAGTATATAAAAACATTCTTTTTTACAAGGATGAGAGAAAAGCTCGGAACATATCTAGTTCTTTGAAAATTGTTTTTCTAAATCTTTTAATAATAACATAGTATACTGTTTTATAGATAATACTGAATAAACATATCATATTTAACCCCTTGAGTGCTAACGACGGCTCTGAGCCGTCGCAGAGTTTCCCACTTCGGTGTTAACGACGGCTCAGACGTTTCTAGGACTCTCACCTTGAGGGAGATCTGGGGGCTCCCACACGCTCCGACCCCGGCGAACGGGCCTGTATAGTGACAGGCATCGCCAGGGCCTCACGTTTTGCATGGTGATGTCACGCACAATGACGTGATGTAACCACACAACTTTATTAACAAAATACAATGACAAGTATAGGGAAAGGGGGCATGCTGCTTAGAAGCCTGTATCTCAGGCATCTAAGCAGCTACAGATCCCCAAAACCTTCCGTTGGAAAGGTAATCGCCTAACCAGTCTTGGGGATCTAAAGAAGAAAAAAAAAATTAAAAAGAAACTCAAATCAGCTTACCACCCAGGTGGGAAAGTGCTTAGCACTCAAAGGGTTAAAGGGACAAAAAATATCAAAACTGAAATGCACCGAAAAGCATTTTCATTTTTAAAAGAAGCATTTTTTCCATTTCACGTCTTAGTAAATAACTCTGGCTATTTTAGTGATAGCTGCTGGTGCTGTGCACCTTTATTCAACTCTGCACCAGATAAGAGTCATCGCCAATGTAAAAAATATTATATCACCTGAGCAAACACAGTGCTTGAACATAGGTGTATAGAGCATATGTATATATTCTTTGTGTGCAATAAAACTTAAAACTGAACTTAATAACTTTTACTAGAACCAGTTTTGCAAAAATGTGTACTGCAAAAACTGTTTCTAATCAAAATGTAAATGCATTTATGGGCATTTTCAGTTATATGTCCCTTTAACATTATGTTAAAGGGCTATGAAACCCAATTTACTCCTATGATCAATTTTCTTCGTTCTCTTGGTGTCTTTATTTGAAAAGCAGGAATGTAAGCGTAGGAGCTTGCCTATTTTTGATTCAGCACCTGAGTAGCGCTTGCTGAGTGGTGGCTAAATGTAGCCACCAATCAGCAAGCGCTACCCAGGGGGCTGAACCAAAAACGGATGGGCTCCTAAGCTTACATTCCTGCTTGTTGAAATAAAGATACCAAGAGAACGAAGAACAATTGTTAGTAGGAGTAAATTAGAAAGTTGCTTAAAATTACATGCTCTATCTGAATCATGAAAGAAAACATTTGGGTTTCATATCCCTTTAACATTCCTTTCATACACTTTGTGATGCTGAATGTTTGCCGGCCTGACTAAAACTTGCATCATCCTCTGTGTATGCACAGCATGTTGAATAGTATCCAGAAATGACGTGCCTGGTGTTGGCAGACAAAGTGGTGTGTGCTTGGAAGCAGTACTTCAGTGTGTGTGAAGTTTATATTCACACCCCAAATGGGAGCAGCAAAAGTGCCTTGGCAGAAAGACTGGATTGCTGCACTTTCTGTATTTTGTTTTTAAAACAGTAAACTGATTACATCTCTCTGTTTGACAATAATGTAATAGAAGATGTTTAATCTCTCTCACATTGTGCTAACAGTTTATTTTAATGCTCTTTCACAGAGTCTTACAAGGGCATCAGCTCAATAACGTTTAGTTAATTTATAATATTTACTCAGTGACCAGTTTATTAATCATAATACAATTTATGTGAAAATACCTTCAGAAGCTTCTTGCAAGTACCAGAGGGGCCCTATTGTACTTGCAATACTCACTGGCAAGGAAGGGAACATTCAGGGAACATGCATAATGTTCCATTCTAGAACAAAGAACCACTACAAAACATAGGCAAACTGTCAAATTAGTCGAATGGATAGTACAGCAGACAAACATTTTGGGGTTCAAGTTTTTAGGACATATGATCTGGGAAATACTGGAATAGCTTAGCTATATATAATGTATTATGTTTCAGATATATCTTTAGATTATTATATGCTGTTAATCTTATATAAGGCAAAATATGTTGAATGCTCTAATATAAGCTTACACAAACATGAAATTCAACATAAAACTGCTCTGTTTGAATAATTAAAGTTTAAAGAGACTTCTCAATGTACTTTGTTCTCTTGCTATTCTTTGTTGAAAATGATACCTAGGTCGGCTTAGTAGCAGCAATGCACTACGGGGAATACCTGGTAATTAGTGGCTACATATGCCACAGCCATAAATGCCTTTTCAACAGAAAAGTTCCCAAAAAGGCCTCTTCATGCTTGCTATTGAGATAACAAAATGGGAATTCACCTGAAAGAGACATATACAATGGCCTTTTCACACCTCTTAAGGTTACAGTAAAGTGCTCCTGAATTAACCCCTTTGTTCACTGTGAAAATGCTCATTTACATCTATGAGATTACTGTATCAAAAGAAGAACATAGGAGACGCCGAAATGATGCAGATCAAAAAGGACAACAAGGTCTCCAAATAATATTTACAGGGTACTCACAATGTGGTAAGCACTAGATTGTGCGAGTCACGCCTCCTTAACACTCACGAGCCGTTCAGATAGCTCAAAACAGGCATAAATCACTCCTTCCGCAGCTCAGTAAACAACTTAGTAACCAAAGCTGTATCAAAAAGAGAAGTACAAAGGGGGTGCCACAATAGTGCAGGTCAAAACGGACAACAAAGTCTCCAAATAATATGTGCAGGGTACTCACAATGTAGAAAGCACTCAGTTGTGCGAGTCACGCCTCCTGAACACTTACGAGTCGTTCAGATGGCTCAACACAGGCATGGACAGCTACGTTCCACCTCCAAGTGTGGGGATCAAAAAGATAGAAAGGTACAACTAGAAGAATCCTCTGCGTCAAATAAGAACCGTTTGAGCCTCAAGCCGGAACAGTTGATAAACTTCCAGGTGTGGTTTGAATTAGGACCAATGTTCAAACAAGTAAAATGCGCTGACAAAGTCTATATGTATTAAAAAGACTTTAATAAAAACAAGTAAAAATGATCATAACGTGTTTCTCAGTCTATAATAGACTGTTTCATAAGGTGAATAACACATAAGCGGTCAGCACAACTTTTAAAAGGCCCTAATTGTGAGATGCCCTACACCTGTCAACACATTCAAAAAGCCAAGATTTGATGGTGAGCAAACTCCCACAGCCAGTGTGTCAGGTGCAAAGTTCACACCTCTGTATATATCGTATTAATACACAAGTGGCTATATATGTAATATAACAATAAAAAAGTGAGTATATAAATAATTAAAAAGTACATAATTAAATTGCAATTGCTGATATCACCAAAAACATCTTATTTGAGAGCTACCAGGAATAAAAATATTAATATTAAATATTGTAGCTGAAACAATAAGATATAATAAAATAAAGGAACATTTAGTAATGGCATAAATGTCAGGAATGATAGGTGTGTGTAAATCACTCCCAGATATAAAAACTACAGTAACATAAAATGAAACGAATATTGACAAAATCATGTTTCTATAAACGAACAAAGTAATATTCTATGTCTATAGTATAAAACAAAATATGCACCCAATTGGAAACCAAAAAAAACAATGTTCATAATACAAAGGACATGGGTAAAAATACACCTATTAGTGTGGGGAAGAAATATATTAGATCCATACATGTGAATACCTTGGCTCAGAAAAAGGGGGGGGGGGGAATACCCACTATAACCAAATCAATTTAGATTCAAACCAGATATTCATATATATACAGAGCATTCGAAATTTTATTGAAAGCGGCCATATCTATATTCTCATTTAAACCAAAGGGATTTAACGTTTTTATTTTCCAAATCCAAAAAGTTTCCCTTTGGCGTAAACAGGTCAACCCATTGCTTCCCCAGACAGGTATATATTCAATGGGGGAAATCCTAAAGGTGTCTAACGCTCCCTGTTGGAAACAAACACTGTGTCTAGGCACGCTATGATTCATAAGGGTATTCTTGATGTTTCTCATATGTTCACCCCATCTTTTTTGAGGGGTCTACATGTTCTATCTATGTATTGGATCCCACAAATGCATTCCAAAAGGTACACAACATATAGAGTCACAGGTAAAGTGTGTATCTAAAACCAAACTGAAAAAACAGGCAGTGCTCAGGACACCAGTCTCACCCACAGTATGACCGCACCAGTCTGATCAGCCGTCTTCACGCTGTATGTTCAGCTGCACATCTGTATTCCTCTGCTCTCTGCTAGCTTGTCCTCCGCTGATGATGTCATCCACCGGTGCCACTCACGAGCGCTCCATCCAACGCTCAATACCAGAATACAGACCAACAAGCACAAGAAGGCACCCGGTCTACAACTCTCCCAGAAGACTTCAACCAAAGGGAACAGCAAACTTGATGACAGAAAGGAACAGCTACACAATCCGGTAAAAGCAATAATGTCTTTATTTGACATCCAAATATAAGTGTATACAGGCTTAGTCAGACATGTTTCGTATAGAAATACTGACTTAACTTTTTCAATGACTACCTGCTAACTAATGGCTAATAAGCTAGCTTATTAGCCATTAGTTAGCAGGTAGTCATTGAAAAAGTTAAGTCAGTATTTCTATACGAAACATGTCTGACTAAGCCTGTATACACTTATATTTGGATGTCAAATAAAGACATTATTGCTTTTACCGGATTGTGTAGCTGTTCCTTTCTGTCATCAAGTTTGCTGTTCCCTTTGGTTGAAGTCTTCTGGGAGAGTTGTAGACCGGGTGCCTTCTTGTGCTTGTTGGTCTGTATTCTGGTATTGAGCGTTGGATGGAGCGCTCGTGAGTGGCACCGGTGGATCCCAAAACAAATCCAAATCCAAATAATCAATACATTCCCGATTTATCTTAGAAGTGAATTCCAAGCCCATATCATTCATATTAAGATGGCGAACAAAGCTGATGGCTCCTGTCTCTGTACCATGCCATATAAAGAGAAGATCATCTATAAACCGGCCTTAGAAGACCAGATTTGCCCCAAAACTAGATGAATATATATATCTATCATCAAATCTTCCCATAAAAAGATTTGCTAAACTCGGGGCAAATCTGGTCCCAATGGCCATACCCTTTACCTGAAGAAAAAACTGTTCTTGATATAAAAAAAAATTGTGTTTTAAAACAAAATCTATTGCTTGCAACAAAAAGAGCCTTTGTCGATCTGGCAAAAAAGCATCTTGTTCTAAATAGAAATTTACTGCATTAACACCCAAAGTATGAGAAATATTAGAATACAGTGATGATACATCGCATGTTAACCAAATAATATTACGATTTAATTTCTTGATCTCTTTAATTGATATTAGCTGGTAAAATCCAGCTATTTTCACTTTAAGTATTATTCACTTTAGTGTGTGCATATTGTACATCATTTGTACACTTTAACACTAGTGAGGCGCACTCAGCTTCCTCTTAAGTTAGCGACTTATTTATCACTATTATTACCACAGTTTCAGTTTTGTTTTTTCACATCACCACATATATATTATTCATCACCTGTAAGTAATATTACCTCATTTTTTCATGCAGAGCAAAGACACAAGAATCAATTATCGTCAGAGTTTAAGTAATTATGAACCCATAATAATTGATGGCAACACAGACCAAGAATATTCTATAGCCCAGTTATTTATAAACAAAAAAAAGGAACATCGTCATCAGTGGGATATACAGTAGATACCATAAAAAAAATATAGGGAGAAAAAACAGATTCCCAGAGGTCTGAGGATATGGAAGCAATGTTCGTTTAACCAGGATGAAGCATTGCTAGCAGACTGGATCACTACTTTAACAGAGTGTTCCTTTAAATTAATCAACCTACTAATTAATTACAGATAATCTCTGTTAAAAGAATTAGGTAGTGCATTTGAGGGAATCCAAAATGCCCTTAAGAAATTTGAGGCTTCCAGTGATTATCAGAAAAGGAACACAGAAATCCAAGAAAGAACAGATAATTATCAAAATAGGATTATTCATATAAAAAATAAGAAACTAGCAAGGGATAATAAAGATTATCAGAAAGGCAACATTTTCCATCAAAAAAGTAGACAGAATCTAACAGAAATGGAAACCTCTGAGGAAACTTATGAACTAGAAGATAAGGGTAATAGTAGTGATAAGGGTACTGTATATACAAAGTGGACAAAAGTGGATTATAAAAAACCCAAGGATAAAAGTAAAAACAAAGTCAAACTAGTGACGTATAATGATCAATATCGACACAATGATTCAGCTAATAATAGCAATTCTGTTTTTAACAATAGACCACATAGATCTCTGAGTGGAAATAGGCCATATGAGAGCCCTAAGGAATGGGAACAACATAAAAATCAATGTTTCCAAAGGAGGGATTCCAGTGATTACCATTGGAATAAAAACCGGGGAAATGGTTATAATTCAGAATACACAATGAATAGGAATAGGAATTTTAATGAGCAAAGGTCCAATTACAATGAACCACAGGTTTTTGCCATTTCGTCAGAAACAAGGAGAAAGGGATTATACAACAGGGAACATAAGACCACAGGCAGGCAAAAGATCATACGCAAACGTGGCAGCAGAGGAAGAGCAAAGAGTACAAAAAAGAAGAGACTTAAGGGAATGAAAGAGGGGATTTTTCATTTATCAAGTCATACCCTGAGCAATGAAGAAATCTGTGTATTAAGTAGGGGCCTTTCGTTTTGTCCATCTAATAATGACAACTTATTTGACCTTTTTGTTGATTTAAACAGATATATCCAAAAACTATATATGCAGAAATATTTCTGTGATAAAAAATTGACAACTTTGAACCTTTCTCCTATCTCAACAGATAATATGTTGGAGAGACCAAAAACAGACATTGTTATTTTTCAACCTGAAATCTTATGTGAACATATGTTTGAGGATGCTATACATACTAATCTGGCCTTGCCCTCTAATTGTAACCCTCCTACCAATAATTTTAACATACAATTATTTCAGAATTTGGTATTAGATGAGTTTGGTAAACTCCAAAAAGGTACCTGCAAGAAAAATAATTTAAATGTATATGAATTGAAATCCCTATCTAAACTGGCATCCAATATTGCGATTGTGATTAGGTAAGCAGATAAGGGGGTGGGGGGATAGTACTACAAGACATAAAAGATTACCTGAAAGAAGCAAATAGGATTTTGTTTGATGACACATACTATAAAAGATTAACATTTAACCCGACCAGTAAATACACTACTAAATTACTAAAATTGATAGATGAAGGCTTTTTAGAGGGTATTTTAACAAAAAAAGAAAAAGATATCCTAACCCCTATTGAACCAAATTTAGCCTATTACTACCATCTCCCGAAAATTCACAAATCCCTTACTGAGACATCGGGAAGGCCTATTAATTTGGGAATTGGGAATCTCACCTGCAATTTGTCCCAATATCTGGTTAATTTTCTGAAAAAATCAGTGGTCTCCCTCAAATCATATAAGAGATACATCAGATTTAGTTAAACTTAAAGAGATCAAGAAATTAAATCGTAATTTAATTTGGTTAACATGCGATGTATCATCACTGTATTCTAATATTTCCAATACTTTGGATGTTAATGCAGTGAATTTCTATTTAGAGCAAGATGCTTTTTTGCCAGATCGACAAAAGCTCTTTTTGTTGCAAGCAATAGATTTTGAATAATAGAATAATTACTTAAACTCTGACGATAATTGATTATTTTGTCTTTGCTCTGCATGTTAAAAATGAGGTAATAGTATTACTAATAGGTGATGAATAATATATATGTGGTGATGTGAAAAAACAAAACTGAAACTGTGGTAATAATAGTGATAAATAAGTCGCTAACTTAAGAGGAAGCTGAGTGCGCCTCACTAGTGTTAAAGTGTACAAATGATGTACAATATGCACACACTAAAGTGAATAATACTTAAAGGGAAAATAGTTGGATTTTACCAGCTAATATCAATTAACGAGATCAAGAAATTAAATCGTAATATTATTTGGTTAACATGCGATGTATCATCACTGTATTCTAATATTTCTCATACTTTGGGTGTTAATGCAGTAAATTTCTATTTAGAACAAGATGCTTTTTTGCCAGATCGACAAAGGCTCTTTTTGTTGCAAGCAATAGATTTTGTTTTAAAACACAATTATTTTGTATATCAAGAACAGTTTTTTCTTCAGGTAAAGGGTATGGCCATTGGGACCAGATTTGCCCCGAGTTTAGCAAATCTTTTTATGGGACGATTTGATGATAGATATATATATATTCATCTAGTTTTGGGGCAAATCTGGTCTTCTACGGTCGGTTTATAGATGATCTTCTCTTTATATGGCATGGTACAGAGACAGGAGCCATCAGCTTTGTTCGCCATCTCAATATGAATGATATGGGCTTGGAATTCACTTCTAAGATAAATCGGGAATGTATTGATTATTTGGATTTGGATCTGTTTTGAAATCAAGAGGGGAATATAGCCACAAAGACACATTTCAAGTCAGTTGATACCAACAGTTATTTAAATTATCGGAGCATTCACCATAAACCCTGGAAGAAAAATATTCCCTACAATCAGTTTTGTAGGATCCGTAGGAATTGTTCTGATATAGGTGACTTTGACAAACAATCAAAAATTCTCTTTGAAAGGTTCATAGAAAGAAAATACCCATTAGAACTACTCAAAGAGAGCTATACTAAAGCTAGAACCCTTGATAGAACCAGTTTTAGACGAAAACCCATTCTGGCAAAATGAACACATTTAAGGTTCATCACCCAATATAATAACAATCATGGTAATATTATTAGAATTCTCAACAAATATTGGCATATACTCACTGGAGACCCTATTTTGAAGAATTTAGTTGGCCCTAAACCAATCTGTACTTTTAGAAGGGCAACAACATTGAAAAATAAATTAGCACCTAGTAAAATAGTGATGAAGAAAATTGAAGCATCTTCAAAAGATAAGAACCAAAATATAAATAAAGGTTTAGATCCATTGGGTTTGCTTAATAATAAGGGATTTTATAAATGCAACAAAAAGAGCTACGGGCTGTGCCCTTTTACTTATGGCAAGAGAACTAGTTACACTTCTTTTAGCACAAATGGAACTTTTACTATAGATGCACACTTGTGACTCTATATATGTTGTGTACCTTTTGCAATGCATTTGTGGGATCCAATACATAGGAAGAACATGTAGACCCCTCAAAAAAATATAGGGTGAACATATGAGAAACATCAAGAATACCCTTATGATTCATAGCGTGCCTAGACAAAGTGTTTGTTTCCACCAGGGAGTGTTAGACACCTTTAGGATTTTTTCCATTGAATATATACCTAACGTCTAGGGACGCAATAGGTTGACCCGTTTATGCCAAAGAGAAACGTTTTGGATGTGGAAAATGAAAACGTTAAATCCCTTTGGTTTAAATGAGAATATAGATATGGCCGCTTTCAATTGAATTTCGAATGCTCTATATTTATGAATATCTGGTCAGAATCTAAATTGATTTGGTTATAATGGGTATGCCTCCCTCCTTTTTCTGAGCCAATGTATTCACATGTATGGATCCAATATATTTCTTCCCCACACTAATAGGTGTATTTTTTTTAATATATTTTTTATTTTTCAAAACTTTATTGATCATTCAACAAAAGTTACATAAGAATAGAAAGTCAACTGAGTACGTGAGAGGTCATGAGACCCGAAGAATTAACATATCAATACATTCCAATCACAAAAGTATAACAGGTCATCATTAAAATAACTGACTTCTTTCCAATCAACATAAAGTATTGTAAAATCAAAGCACAGAAGGGGCCTAATAGTCCCTGACATTTCTGTTTGTTAAATCAGGGGAAGAGGAGGGGGAGGGAGGGTAAAGGGAGATGGGACAATTACTGATTTGTATGTTGGTTTTCAATGTAAGTCTCACTCGTCCTTGATAGTCTCTAGTTCAGTCAGTAGATTGGGTTTCCATTCTGTGTTATATTTGTCTTTCCAGTCTGCCCAAACTAATTTAAATAGGTCTGAATTGTCTAATTTATAGTATATATCTTTCTCTATGGTATATATATATATATATATATATGCCATAGTACTACGAACTTTGGCCCAGTTACGTAGGAGCTCTTTTTTCCATGCACAAGCTATAGCATTTTACAACAGTCGTTAAGAGGTAAATGCATATACTGTATATGAATGATGCTTCAATAAAGTATGTACGCCTATATGTAATTTGGCTGTGGATGGGGACCTGGGAAGGGGTATGCCCAACTTGGACAGAACTAAGAAGCATGTGTTCCATAAAGGTCGGATCTGAGGACACAAAATGTGCATTGTGTTGCCCTTCTGACCACAGCCCCTCCAGTACTCAGGAGATGAACTCAGGAACATTCTAATAGGTGTATTTTTACCCATGTCCCTTGTATTATGAACATTGTTTTTTTGGTTTCCAATTGGGTGCATATTTTGTTTTATACTATAGACATAGAATATTACTTTGTTCGTTTTTAGAAACATGATTTTGTCAATATTCCTTTCTTTTTATGTTACTGAAGTTTTTAAATCAGTGAGTGATTTACCCACACCTGTCACTCCTGACATATATGCCATTACTAGATGTTCCTTTATTTTATTTTATTATATCATATTGTTTCAGCTATGATATTTAATATTAATATTTTTATTCATGGTAGCTCTCAAATAAGATGTTTTTGGTGATATCGGCAAATGCAATTTAATCATGTACATTTTAATTATTTATATACTTTTTTATTGTTATATTACATGCATGACTAAGAACCTGTGTGGTTCGAAACGTTGCATTTTTATGCTTTTGTATTAACCTAATAAAATTACTATTTTGATGGTGCAGCTGCCTCTTGCAGGCCCATTTATCAAGCTCCGTATGGAGCTTGAAGGGCCGTGTTTCTGGCGAGTCTTCAGACTCGCCAGAAATACAAGTTATGAAGCAGCGGTCTAAAGACCGCTGCTCCATAACCCTGTCCGCCTGCTCTGAACAGGCGGACAGGAATCGCCGGACATCAACCCGATCAAATACGATCGGGTTGATTGACAGCTCCCTGCTGGCGGCCGATTGGCCGCGAGTCAGCAGGGGGCGGCGTTGCACCAGCAGCTCTTGTGAGCTGCTGGTGCAATGTTAAATGCGGAGAGCGTATTGCTCTCCGCATTTAGTGTGGTCTTGCGGACCTGATCCGCAGTGTCGGATCAGGTCCGCAAGCCCTTTGATAAATGGGCCTGTTGGACTTTATACTATTATTGAGGGTCTAAGAGTGTGAACCCTGCTGCAGGCACATCCCTGACATTTGTGCTGAACTACTCTGTTTGTAGTATATTACATATATAGCCACTTGTGTATTAATATGATATATACAGAGGTGTGAACTTTGCACCTGACACACTGGCTGTGGGAGTTTGCTTAGAACCTATTAGGAGTCTATACGCTAAATTGTAGCTCCCCAGCCTATCACCATAACATTTTGGCTTTTTGAATGTGTTGACATGTGTAGGGCATCTCACAATTAGGGCCTTTTAAAAGTTGTGCTGACCGCTTATGTGTTATTCACCTTATGAAACAGTCTATTATAGACTGAAAAACGCGTTGTGATCATTTTTACTTGTTTTTATTAAAGTCTTTTAATACATATAGACTTTGTCAGTGCACTTAACTTGTTTGAACATTGGTCCTAATTCAAACCACACCTGGAAGTTTTTTAACTGTTCCGACTTGAGGCTCAAACGGTTCTTATTTGACGCAGAGGATTCTTTTAGTTGTAACTTTCCAACTGTTTGATCCCCACACTCAGAGGAGGAACGTAGCTGTCCATGCCTGTGTTGAGCCATCTGAACGGCTCATAAGTGTTCAGGAGGCGTGACTTGCACGAATAAGTGCATTCTACATTGTGAGTACCCTGCACATATTATTTGTAAACTTTGTTGTCCGTTTTGACCTGCACTATTGTGACACCCCCTTTGTTCTTCTCTTTTTGATTAAGCTTTGGTTACTAAGTTGTTTACTGAGCTGGGGAAGGAGTCGTTTATGCCTGTGTTGCACTATCTGAACGGCTCGTGAGTGTTCAGGAGGTGTCAGGGTGCCAGAAATCAGACTGAGACGAGAAGTGCAGAAATAATCACACCTTTAATAATAGCAAAAATAATAAAAAAAAGTCCACAAATCAAATAACAAGCCAGGAATCAAAAACCAGAGCTGGTAGTCAGACGAGCCGAGTCAGGAGCCAAAGCGAATGGTCAGACGAGCCGAGTCTGGAGCCAAAGTGAGTAGTCAGACGAGCCGGAATCAGGAACAAGGAAAACAGCAGAGTCAGGAACAAGCCAGGGATCAGGAACCAGGAGGGATGTCAGATAGCCAGGTAATATACAGGAGCTCTCACAAACAGGTCTGAGACAACACAAAGGCAAAGCATACTGAACAGAGGCCCTTTAAATAATAAGTGATGACATCACAATTCTGAGACTGTATCCTGTCTGACACAGATGATCCACACCAGTCTAGCCATAAAAGGAAGTGCAGGAAATGAGCAGCATCCCCCACAATGCACCATAGTCATCAAGAGAGGTGAGTAAAATGGCTGCCAGCAGCACATGGCAAACAAAACAGGTAAAAACCCTGACAGTACCCTCCCCTCAACGACCCCGGGAGGACAAAAGGCTTATTGGGGAAACGGGCATGGAAGGCACAGAGGAGGACGGTAGCATGAACTTCAGAGGAGGGAACCCATGAATGCTCCTTCGGACCGTAGCCCCTCCAGTGAACCAAATACTGTATGCGGCACCTGGACATACGAGAGTCAATAATGCTGCTGACCTCATACTCCTCATGGTTTTCAACAAAGATAGAATGGGGACGAGGCAACACAGTGGTAAACTGATTACAAACCAATGGTTTCAAGAGGGAGACATGAAAAATATTGGAGATGCACATTGCAGGAGGAAGGTCAAGAGCGTAAGCCACAGGATTGACCCGTCGGAGTATTCGAAAAGGACCAACATAACGGGGATCCAGTTTATTGGAAGGCACACAAAGGTTCAAGTTGTGGGAGGACAGCCAAACTCTCTCCCCAACCTGGTAGGAAGGCGCGAGCAGATGCCTACGATCAGCCTGGAACTTTTGGCACTGCATAGAACGATGAAGGCAATCCTGAATCTGCACCCACGTGGAACGGAGTTGCCGGAGATGCTCCTCCAAAGCCGGAATACCCTGAGACATAAATGAATCGAGCAACAAGGATAGTTGAAACCCATAATTTGCCTTGAACGGGGGTAATGTGGAGGAAGCATTAATAGCACTATTACGAGCTATTAATTCAGACCAATTATTGTGGTGATCTGAGACATAGCAATGGAGGAACTGTTCAAGTGCTTGATTAGACCGTTCCACAGCACCATTGGATTGAGGGTGATATGTCGAGGAGAAGGAAAGCTGGATCCCCATTTCAGCACAAAAGGAACGCCAAAATCTGGAGACAAACTGGCTACCCTGGTCCGACACTATCTCCTTGGGTAACCCATGTAAACGGAAGACCTCCCGGGCAAAAATTGAAGCAAGCTCCTAAGCGGTAGGCAACTTCTTCAAGGGAATGCAATGTGACATTTTAGAAAAACAGTCAACCACCATAAGGATAGCAGTATTGCCATTGGAAACAGGGAGCTCGACAATGAAGTCCATGGAAAGATGTGTCCAAGGACACTCACCATTAGCAATAGGTTGAAGAAGACCCACAGGAAGACATTGAGGAGTCTTATTCTGTGCACAAACTGAGCAGGAGGCACCAGAATTGTCGAGTGACAGACTAAATCATTTGGTTCTTGCCTGGGTGACCTGCGGCTTTATGATAGTGGTAAGTGTGCAAAAGTTTAGTTTGAAGATTCTCAGGAACAAAACACTTACCACTAGGTTTCTCAGGAGGTGCATTGGTTTGTGCAGCCAGGATCTCCTCCCCCAAGGGAGAAGTCAAATTAGTACGTATGGTAGCCAAAATATGGTCAGGAGGTATAACTGGAGTAGGTACAGACTCCTCCTCGTACAGAGGCGAAAATTTTCGAGAGAGGGCATTAGCCCTAACATTCTTACTACCAGGCAGGTAGGAGACCACAAAATTAAACCAATACAAAAATAGCGCCCATCTGGCTTGTCGGGGTGACAAACGTTTTGCTTCAAAAAGATAAGTTAAATTCTTGTGGTCAGTAAGAATGAGCACTGGCACGCTAGTACCCTCGAGAAGATGCCTCTATTCCTTGAGTGCGAAATTATAGCCATTAATTCCCTGTCGCCAATTTCATAATTGCTCTCCGCTGGAGACAATTTCTTAGAGGAGAGACCACAGGATGTTGAGACAAGAGGGCACCTAATCCAGTCTCAGACGCATCGACCTCAAGAACGAAAGGCAGGACAGGGTTAGGATGAGCCAGAACTGGAGCAGCAGCAAAGGCAATCTTAAGACTATCAAAGGCCTTAATATCAGGATCCTTGAGCGATAGACATTGCGTCCCAGGGATAAAAACTAGAATTCAAGACCTTTCCCCCAGGGGCAGATTTGTTCTCTCAAGATTATCTGTAGACCAGATAAAAAGAGGTGTTCTTACGTTGTGTTCAGGATCTATCCGAAATGGGAGTGATAGTTCCTGTTCCAGTACAGGAGCAGGGTCTGGGATTTTACTCCAATCTGTTTGTGGTTCCCAAGAAAGAGGGAACCTTCAGACCAATCTTGGATCTCAGGAGTCTAAATAAATTTCTCAGAGTACCGTCCTTCAAAATGGAAACTATTTGTTCCATTCTTCCCTTAGTTCAGGAGGGTCAATTTATGACAACAGTAGATTTAAAGGATTCGTACCTTCATGTTCCCATCCACAGGGATCATCACAAGTTTCTGAGATTTGCTTTTTTTAGGAATTATTGTTAGCATGACTAGCACCATCTTGTTCTTGGCTGCCATTTTGTATTTGGCAGCCATCTTGTCTCAATAACCTTTTATTATAGTGGTTTATTATGTAGTGAGAAATATGCTGATTTTAGGGAGACTTGCATAGCTAGAATAGCCCTGAGAATGACCCTGACGATGTGCTTGGATGCATTGTTATCTCTACAAGATGTCAAACGGCTTTGTGCTATGAGGCCCAGAGTTACTGTTATCTGAAGTTAGGTATTTCTGTAGAAATGACTCCCTAACACTCCTTTTCTTCCAATTATATTTTAAATGAGTTTCTTTGTTCTTGCAGAAATACTATGTAAGATGATGTAATTATGAATACGTCACTTGTTAACCCTATATGCTGTAACTCTTGGCTAAAAGAAGTGCCTTTCAACTTGCAATAAACAGAATAGCTTTTAGAATCATAGCTGCGTGGTCTGAAATCTATTCTCGTGGATATCCTCATCAAATACAGTCATTTCCAGCTGATATGTTGTGTTCCAGGCCAAGCACTGACTGACACGGCCCCCCTCTGAAAACAACATATAACAATTCTGGTGTCAGCTCGTGGGATTTGCAGTTGGTAAGTGGATTAGTGTTTTTTTACTCTACTTTCCCTCTGTGAATCTGAACCTAAATTTAGTCTTATAATAGGTGTTGGTAATATATGATAAAGGGTTAAAAGGGATTCCTGCAGTAAAGAAAGAAGCCGGGTTTGTGCGAAGGTTTGAGTCCTGTCGGCACTTGTGATAATCCCTCTAGACAGGTTAATAGTCCTGTGCTAGTTTAAGACAGATATTGTAGTGCTGTCTGATTGAAATGCACAAGATAAAAGTTGGCATAGCTGTGTGGTGATGAGTGAGCCTCATCAGTGTTGAAATTGTCCTTATACACTCCTATAGTAAAGTTTTATGTTACCTATCACTGGATTTGATATTTTTGATGGCGCTTTTTGCTTTCTGCTTTTAATTGCTATAAAAGTGTGCTGTGCTGAGCTGTGCTTAGAAAATATTAAGTGATTGTGCATTTTATTATTGTTGCTATTATTGTGTTGTGGAAATGGGGTCTGCGCATAGATAATAATGCACAGAGAAGATTACATATTTAATGTTTACAAAAGGATTAACAGTTTCTGTTAAAGACAGAAACATTTCAGCCAGAGACATCCACTCGAGAAAGGGAGGGGGATCCTAAAAAAAAACTGTCAGTAAGCACTGCTGTGTAGATTCAAAGAGAAAACTCTGTGTTAAAGAATGTTGAGGGCAAAGAAGGGGGGCCACCGAGCGCACACACACATCAGAGAACAGAAAAAAACTGTTACTGCAGCACCGTTTGTATTACTCTTTCTCTCTTTGTTTGCAGTAATGAAATGGAAATTTTGTATATTTTGATGTGTCATGTGTGATGCGTCTGTTATCACGTGTAAAAGAGTTGCTTAGATAAAAAAAAAAAGAGAAGAACGGAGGATGTTTTATCCTGTTTGAAATGTGTTTTTCTCAATTTGTGGGGAAATGGCCATTCTCTGCAAATTCGGACACTTTCAAATACATTTTAAATTTGGTGGAAAGTTAATCTTATTGTATTTTTATGTGTCTTTGGTATGTTATGAAATATATGTTTTACTGAGAAGGAAGAATTCTGGTATGCGAGATGAGATGAGCTTGTGTGTGTGTATCGCTGTAAAACTGTTTCTTTCTGTTTCTTAGCTGGGGAATCAGGTATTTTGTAGTGTTATTTTTATAACTGTATTTTAACAACAGCATGTTTTAAATATGTGTGTTATTAATAGCAGTTTTAGTCATGAGCAGCAATAATACTGTATTAGTAGTTTGCAAAATATATTTTTTGAGACCTTTCTTTGTATGATTCTTTTTAAATCTGCCGTTTAGATAGCAGATATTTACGCAGTGTAACTTAATTCTCTCTGTAATGCAAGCTGAACTAATAAGTTGTCTACAATCTTGGTGTTGCAATCTGTGAGACTAGCAAAAAAAAAAAAAAGAGAGGAGAGAAAATATTTAAAGGGATACAGGCAAACTGATATAAAATCTGGGATTTTAAGGAAATATTTGCAGAGAAGACAATGAGGTTTCCTGTAAGCCTAACACTAGTATATTTAACTGTGTCAGCAGTGTCAATTAAAGATCATTTTTAATTTGGGTAAAATGTCCCTTTAACTAGCCTGCACCCCCCTGTGAGTGTTTTTATGCTTGCTTAGGCTATTTAATGAACGTCAGTATACATTTTTATTATAAGTAAGGCCAATGGATCATTGGGAACAATTTATAGGGGAAATTTTATTATTATTCTTTAGTAGAAAGCTTATTTTTTTGTTATATACATTTGTTACATTTGGCTAGAGAGCTGCAGAATGGTGGATATCAAATTACAAACACAGTTAAATCAAATAATTGTGTTGTTATTAAAATTTTGGTTATATAAAAATATAGACTGGATTCTAGAGGTTTTAACAAATTATTTGTGCCACACCTGATTTTTTTTAATTTATTTTTATTTATTTATTTTGTTGTTTGTTGTTAAACTAATTTATTGTTTTCAGGCACGCGCAATAAATAACACAAATTTTGTTGTTTTTTGTTGTTGTTTTTTTAATGTTTTTATTGGTTTTTCAAATAATCAATAGATACAACAGCTGTACGAGTAAATCGTATGACATATTCAAATACACTGGAATATAGAAGAAGACAATACAAAATTGATGAAAACTCTTATAAAGAAAAGTTGCCAATATCTCTTTGAGGGATGAGGCAATGTTGGGTAGAGGCAGGGGTGGGGGAAGGGCTGGGCAAGGGAAGTATTGGGAAGGGCCCTCATGGGGAAACAGTCAAACTAGGCTTATTGGGGGTGGGGCAGGAAGCTCTAGCTAAAAAATTAAGGGGTAGTTTATCCTAGGTCTCAAAGCTGGGGAGCCAAGATGTGTCAAACCTACTCTTCCAGTCGGACCAAATTAGTTAAAAAAAATCAGATCTACCTGACGTATAATAAATGTTTTTCTCCATGGAGTATATGTAAGCCATTATTAATACAATGTCCGACCAGGCCAGGGGGAGAGATCTTTTCCAAGATCTCACTATATTTAGTTTAACCGCAGAGAATAGGTAAATACTTAGGGTACCGTAGTGTTTGGGTAGTTTGCACGTACCTAGGTGAAATAAGGCCGTCTCGGGAGTTCTGGGAAGGCTAATACCTTAGTTAGCAAGTATTGCGAAGCATTGATTCCAAATGGGCCTGAGCTTAGGACAGCTCCCCCAAATGTGAGTCATGTCACCTGTATGTGAGCAATCTCTCCAACATGCTAGGGAGGCCTTAGGAAAGATTTCAGCAAGTCTAGCCGGGACATAGTACCAATGTGTGAGTAGCTTTATGTAAGTTTCATATATGGTGATGCAGTGGAGGTTTTTTTTGTAATTAAGAGTGTACGATGCCACTCCTCAACAGGAGCTGAGAAATCTAACCTCCGCTCCCATTTTTGAATGTGTTGGGCTTTATCAGCAGGTATTGCACCTTCCATGAGAGTGTAGTGCAGGGATAGAGGTTTACCTAGCCTGAGCCCTTGCTGCCACCTGGTTTCCCATACCGTAAGTTGCCGGGAAGGGGAAGGCTTGAAACACCAGCCGGACAGAAAACTAGTAACTCTTGTATATTCAAATTTCATGTATGATGGGGTAGATGAAGAAATATCTAGTTGATTGTAAGGAATAAATGTTGCTTGAGGTGACAAAGACCAAAGGTCCGCCACACTCGTAATACCCAGTCTGGACCAAGAGGTCCGGTGTGAGTCCGGTAAGCCAGACAGGAGGCCAGCGATAGAAGTTATTGGAGACGGGTGGGGTGCCACCTGGGGACAATGTCGCAGACGGTCCCAGGCTGCCAAGCATTCCCGTAGTAACAGATTAGCCACTTCTAGGTTTCTCCTACAATGAGGTGGTGTCCAAACTAGGTCCCTCAGAGTAAGGCTGTGTGGGAAGGAGGCCTGTTCAATCGTCCTCCATTTACTTTCGGAAGCTTTAACTCCCCACTGAGAGATGTGTGTGAGCATGGCTGCATCACCATACCTGAAGATAGATGGGGAAGCCACGCCCCCGTACATTCTGGGGTATTGTAGGATTTTATGGGAGACTCTAGGGGGTTTTCCTTGCAAGATATATTTATTACAGGTGCTCTGGAAATGAATGAGAAGAGTTCTAGGCACCCTGATAGGGAGACAATGCAAAGCGTATGTCAACCTAGGAAGGTAGCTCATCTTCAGGGCTGCAATGCGGCCCAACCAAGAGACGTATTTAAAGTTCCACCTAGAATTCAGGGCCCAGAGTTTGGCCAGGAGGGGTTTAAAGTTATCGTCAATTATTTGAGGGAGTGAGTTGGACAATTTAACACCAAGATGAGAAATAAACTTATTACTAGAAATAAATTTGTGTTTTTCACAAAGACTTTTAGAGACATCCTCAGAGAACCCGAAAGTAAATAATTCGGATTTAGACTGATTTAGCTTGTAGTACGAAAGGGCGCTAAATGTCTCAAGCAGGGATAGTCTTGGAACCTCCCTCAGGGGTCTGGAGAGGAATAATGTGGTATCGTTGGCGAACAAAGCCACCTTATGGACCATACCATGAAGAGTGATTCCTGAAATTTCCCTATCTGCTCTAATGGCAGCGGCCAAGGGTTCCATGGCCAGTGCAAAAAGGATAGGGGAGAGAGGGAAACATTGTCTAGTGCCGTTAGTGATGAAGAAAGGAGCAGAGTCAAACCCTAGCCCCCTAACTGAGGCCGCCGGGGTGGAATATAGAGCCCGCACCGCCCGGACCACCTGCGCAGGAAACCGGAAAGCTTCCAGGACCCTCCACAGGTATTCCCAGCGGACACGGTCTAACACTTTTTCAGCGTCCAAGGAGAGCACCGCAAGTGGCTTATTAAGCCTCTTGGCCTCAAGGAGAATGTTGAGGAGTCTCTGGGTGTTATCAGGACCCTCTCTTCCAGGGATAAAACCAACTTGGTCAGGGTTAATAAGGGATGGAAGGAGTTTTGCTAACCTATTTGCAAGAATTTTGGAGTATATTTTGACATCAGTATTTATAAGCGAGATGGGACGGTAACTAGCACAGAGTGTTGGGTCTTTATTAGGTTTGGGAATCGTGACAATGGAGGCCTCAAGGAATTCGCTATCAAATTTCCCCTTGTCCATTGCCAGGTTAAAAAATCTGGTGAGGATAGGAACAATTTCATTTAGGTAAGTCTTATAAAAAATGGCAGTAAAGCCGTCTGGCCCAGGGGCCTTGAGGGACTTCAGCTTTTTAATGACCTGTTTAATCTCCTAGCTTGAGATTGGGGTATCAATGCTCTCAATATGGGCTTTTTCTAAGGTGGGGAGCTTCAAAGATTGTAGGAAGCTTGTCAAAGTGCCATTTCGTCTTTAATGTTATAAAGTTTGGAATAAAACTTATTAAACTGTTGGCCAATCAGGGAGGGGAGTCTGAAAGATTGAGTGCCCTGCTTGATCTCGTGGATGCGGGATGCGCCCGTACGTTGCCTAATTTTATTAGCGAGTAGGGAGTCGGCTTTATTGCCTTTAGAAAAAGAATACATACGTTGTTTCAATCTAAGAAGGTTGGATTGGGTCCTAGTGAATTTGAAGTGGCATATGTGTTGCTTAATGTCCTTAATTTCCAATGCATGTAACGTGGGGTCCAAGGCCCGCCGTTGGGTTTCAAGAATCCGTAGGCTACAGTGAGCCTGGGAGAGGGAAAGGCCTGCTTGATTTTTAAGGTGGGCCTGCTTACGAATAAAGAGGCCTCGAGTTATGGCCTTAAAGGCCCCCCATAATGTGTCAACACTGATGTCAGGGGTGTCGTTAACATGGAGGGTGAAACAAATCTCCTTCCTGATTTCCTCTCTGAAAGGAATGTCCAAAAGGAGATGGTGCGGTAACCTCCATGAGCTCTAGCGGTGGGCCTGTAGTCTAAGTCAAGGATGACAAGGTCATGATCCGACCATGGGCAGGTATGAATGCTCGTGGAGTAAACAAGATCCAGAGCTTCAGGGTGGCAGAGGAAGTAATCTAATTTAGAAAATGTGGAGTGCGGGTGGGAGAAGTGGGTAAAATCCTCATCTATAGGGTGGAGGGACCTCCAAACATCAAAATAGTTAAACTGGGTCATGAGCTTTCTATATCTGCGGCTAGTCGGGTCGTGGCTATTAGAGCTTGTCTTGGACAATCTTGATTTCCTATCTAGCTTCCCGTCCCACACCATATTCAAATCACCTGCAAGGATCACATTTTCCTGTTTGACCTTATCTACTTGTAAAAGAATTTTCCTTAAATACCTTGGTTGTAACAAGTTCGGGAGATAGATTGAAACTAGGGTGTATGTGACATGATCTAAATTGCATACAGGGATGAGGTATCTGGCCTGGGGGTCTCTGAGCACGAGAAGGGGCTCATAAGCCACCCTCTTGTGGATGAGAATAGCCACTCCCCTAGCTTTTTTAGTAAAGGAGGCAGCCTCAAAAACTGGGAAGTCCCTACCAATATGTATAGGGGGGGGGGAGTCAACCAGGAGATGAGTTTCTTGAAGAAAAGCCAAGTCAGCCCCATGATGGCATAGGGATCTAGATAGGAAGCTTCTCTTACCCACAGTATTCAGGCCTCTGACATTATGGGTCAGGAACCTGAGGGGAACAATTTACCACCCTTTTTCGGGGGAAGATAGGAGGGATTAGGGACTGGGCAGAGGGATATGGAAGGAAGAGAGGGAGAAGCAGGCAAAAATAGTCTGCCTATGTAGGGCCCTAGGATGGGCACCAAATGTTGGGGGGGAGCTAACACAACCTAAACAGCGGTGAGGCCAGTGTGAACAGCCCCACTCTCTATACACAGAAAAAAATATGAAATACAATGAACTAGAGAATGTACTAACTCTAACTAAGACTGTTGCATAACATCAGACAAGCAATCTAACAACATATTAACATGTCACTAACAGATAATGGCATCTAAACAACTTCAGGTAGGTGAGGCTTGGGGCCTCTGAATGTGGTCAGGGGGGTTAGGTTTTGGGCGCTTCGGCCTTTGTTCCTTGATAGTCCACTCCGGGGCCAAAACCCACAATCTGGAGTGGGCTCCTTCTTTATTTACCGGGGAAGCTTGGAGTCCTCAATTAGCAAAGAGAGTACCCCCCATGGAGGGGGAGGGCACTATGTGAGTCTGGTTGTCCCTTGTCACAATAAGTTTAGTGGGGAAACCCCATCTGTACTTATTGCCAACCTTCCTAAGTTGGGTAGTGATTGGGGCAAAGAGCTTCCGTTGCTGAAGAGTGTGAGAGGAGAGGTCCGGCAGGAGCTGTATGTCTTTAAAGGTGTCAGGAAGAGTGGGTTTACTGTAGGCCGCCTGCATTAAGCGATCTTTAAAGGTGAAGTGATGAAAACATACCACCACATCTCTTGGTCTATCGGATGACACTGATTGTGGTCTGAGAGCCCTGTGGGCCCTTTCCATGGCATGCATATTTCCCTCCAAGGGGCCTAGAAGAGCAGTAAATAGGGAGACAAGGAAACCCTGTAGATCGCCCGTGGCGACCGTCTCTGGAATGCCTCTAAACCGGAAATTGTTCCTTCTGGCTCTGTCCTCTACATTTGCTAACTTTAACTCGAGCTGGGAGATTTGTTCAGCTAGGCTTTCCGCATAAGACAACAGGTTTGAATAGTCGGTAGCCAGGTCGTCTTGTTGGCACTCGACGGAGTCCACTCTATCGCCAATTTCAGTGATATCTTTTTTTAGTTCCGCTGAACTTCTCTGAATCTCAGCGGTAATAGATTTGGTCTGAGCTGCAAGCAGTTTTTGTAGAGTGCTTTCAGTGATGTAGTGATTGAGATGAGCTGCAGACTGGGAGCTTTATTGCGAACCTTCGTCCTGTGACTCTGGATCACTGACATCCTTCCTCTCGGGGTTGGACGCCTTACGTGACTGAGAGAAATGATCTAGAACAGTCTTTTTCGCTGCCGCCGGGGTCTTGGAATTTTTTCTGTCGGAGTGCAACATAGTTATGTTTGTAAGAAGGACTAATGCTGCCTCGAAGATCTACAAAGAGGCCCAACCCTGACCACCTACACAAATTTGCACAAATTATAACATTCAACTAGGTTATCCTAAAGGCTAAACTCTGACTCTGATTGGTTAGAACATTTGTAGCTAATAGTAGGATGTGAGAGCGGGGCTAAACACAAACCTCAAATACAAGTTACGCCTGACACATGTTATTCTAACACATACATTTGACTCAACAAGGTCCAGCTAGTGGACCAGCAACTAGCGATTGTAATGGTCCCTTAGGACCCCCATGCACCTCAGGAAAAGGGGGATACGACCAGTTGGAAGGGGAAAGGGAGAGTGGCAGTGACCAACCCAGACAAGCTAGGCTGGAAAGGGGGAGGAGCGATGGGGACCAGAGCAACCAGTCCCTCCCTGTGGAACCCACAATCAATACCAATAGAGTACAATGCAGAGAAGAAATGAAAGAGAAGGAAGTAGTACACTTGGGAAAATGTTATAGTGCAACAGTAGGCAAAGGGGTAACTTCACTGCAATATCGAATATCTGTGTATGCTCACCCTTAAGAGGGAGTAGATAACACTCTGGGGGGGGGGGGGGCTGGATGGGGGCTAAACTAATGGTTTGACCACCCTCCTGGGATGCTCTGTATTAGAGGGCAAACAGAGAAGTGAACGCTATGGGGTAATAGAGGAGCCCCTAAACTAGGCGTGAGGGGAGCAGTATGTATAGCAAGGCACAGGAGAATTTTAGATGAACAGGAGGCGCCTGGATGAGTGATAGGGGTAAGAATTTTAAGGGGAGGAGACTATTAAAATGTGTTCAGACAGTGAAGAGTAAAGAATACTGATAGGACATATAGGCATGTAAAAGACAAACACTCCACTCTGAGCATAGGCTACAGAGATACTTATGCTGACGCAGCAGCCTAAATGTTATGACACAAAGACAAAGCTTCAGAATGCCAGTGAAGCACAGCCCAGGCACGTCAGTAAAAAGACATCAAAATAAAGGATATGAGAGTGAATGAACAGTCCACTGGATACTAGTGCTGTAGTTATTTAGAGAGTCCCAGACAGGCTGCAGCCCCTCAGGTCAGGGTCCTTACAGTTAAATGTGGGTATGCAGACAGCAGTGTGGGCCTGGAGGGTAGCTACTGGTGCCAAAAGTTCCCTGTAAGGTGAATATAGAGAAAATGGCTGTACTCATAAAGAGCTACCGGATCCCTGGGGGTGGATGCGTGCAGGGAGAAGGCCTCGTCTAGGAAGGGTTTCAAGTACACTGTCTAACCCATCAGGGCGAAAATTACTCAGGGAGGCAGATTATGGGGGGAGGGGACAAATCAAACCCCTTCTCTGCTAAGGCCTAGGGATTGCTATGCAGGCTTACCGGTGTCTCAGGCGGGGTTGAAGTCTGCCCTAGATGCGATCACACAGGGGAGTTGCAGAGTAATGCCAGAAGTCAGCGTCTCACCGCACCTCACACACAGACAGCCATGTAGTGATCCAGAAACCGTGGATCAGTAGGTCTCAGCTCCGGAGCGGAGCCCCGACCCTCCGGAGCCCTGAAGAGACTTGAGCAGGCCAGGAGAGGAGGTGTCTAGACGGGCAATTAGATGTGTGGGTATTTTGATGCCTTCCGGATAATCCTGATGAATCCTGCGATGCGGCTAAAGCTAGCACTTAGTTGGAGGAAGCAGTCCCGGGTCTTACTCTCACTCTCTGCGCCACCACTTTCTTTGCAGAATGCCGGGTAGGGGTAAGATGGTGGCCGTTCGCACCAAAATGGCCAAGGTTCCAGGGCTATACAGTGGGTTACCAGCACTCGGTACATAGTCCTCAGGTAGGGGGTGGAATCTAGCGCAGAAGTCTCTGATAAAAGCACCTGCTGAAATCTGGAACCGGTTGTAGAGGAAACTTGCACTCGGAGCTGGCTACTTAACTCGGTCCACTTAGCTGCAGCCGGGACGGCTCCGGAGCAGAGCCCCGACCCTCCGGAGTCGCCGGTATTAACAGGAGGTCAGGTTAGCCTGCAATATCCAAGGATGAGTATGGATGTCTTAATGGGTTCTCCAGGCCTTGAGAATAGCGGCAAACCAGGCACAAATAACCTTGTAGTTGTTGAGTAAAACAGAAGCTCCCTACTGGATAGGTGTTAGGAGGTATATAGGTACTTCAGAAGTAGAATAAGCTATTCACAGAAGTGAATTTCACATTAAAATGCACTTTTAATCAAAGTTTTTAGCCGGAGCTCACTAGAAACGCAGCTTCACAGCTCAGTAGTTAGCTCCGCCCCCCACACCTGATTTATTTAACAGTGGATTTGCATGGTGCATGCGAGCAGGAGCTATATAGAACAGTGGCTGTATCATTATTATCTAATCTTTACCAAAATAGGATACTTAGGTGTTTGTGTGTTTCTTTGTAAATTTATGGTTAGGGATTTTATTTGTAAATATGCAACTGGAGTTTATTGAGCATCTGCAGTGATTGCATCATTAGTATGATCTTTATAGTATTGTGCATAGTAGAATTTGCAAACCAGGGTATAGATGGTTCTTTTAGGATTTTAATTATTTGTAGTGTTTTGCGAGTGCTGTGTTTCAGTGAATGTCAGTATATGTGTTGAATTTCAGGTTAATTGTGGTTGTTTAAAGTTTGTGCCAGCTGTTAATGTTTTGTTGTGTGGAATGGACAAGTGGTTTTAACTGTTTTCTAAGAGATTGTTATGTTTTTCTCTTTTGTGACTGCGTGGGGAAGCATGCTGTATGAATGGCATATTGAGTAGTAAGGTGTATTTGATTTTGCTTGCTATTGAGAATAGTATTCTGCATGCATGAGTGGAGTGCATGATTTGTCTTTTAGTTTATTGTTATATTGTGTTTGTGTGCCACATGGGATGTTTCACGCAAACAAGGGGGAAATATTGATGAGTATTGATGAGTATCTTTATGTGATTTGGGTGATTATTATTTTAAGTAAGAAAGTGAACCTAAAATGTTTTTATTTTTCTATTTTGTTCTTAACACAATATTTGTATTTGCAGGATGAGATCATGCAGCTGTATCCAGAGATTAAAGACACTAACGGCTAGATTTGGAGTTTTGTCGGTAACAACCCGAAAATCTAACGCCGTCTTTTTTCTGGCCGCACCATAAAAATAACTCTGGTATTGAGAGTCCACATAAAGGCTGCGTTAGGCTCCAAAAAAGGAGCGTAGAGCATATTTAACGCAGCTTCAACTCTCGATACCAGAGTTGCTTACGCAAGCGGCCAGCCTCAAAAACGTGCTCGTGCACGAGTCTCCCATAGAAAACAATGGGGCTGTTTGAGCTGAAAAAAAACCTAACACCTGCAAAAAAGCCGCGTTCAGCTCCTAACGCAGCCCCATTGTTTGCTATGCGGAAACACTTCCTACGTCTGCACCTAACACTCTAACATGTACCCCGAGTCTAAACACCCCTAACCTTACACTTATTAACCCCTAATCTGCCGCCCCCGCTATCGCTGACCCCTGCATATTATTATTAACCCCTAATCTGCCGCTCCGTAAACCGCCGCTACTTACATTATCCCTATGTACCCCTAATCTGCTGCCCTAACATCGCCGACCCCTATATTATATTTATTAACCCCTAATCTGCCCCCCACAACGTCGCCTCCACCTGCCTACACTTATTAACCCCTAATCTGCCGAGCGGACCTGAGCGCTACTATAATAAAGTTATTAACCCCTAATCCGCCTCACTAACCCTATAATAAATAGTATTAACCCCTAATCTGCCCTCCCTAACATCGCCGACACCTAACTTCAATTATTAACCCCTAATCTGCCGACTGGAGCTCACCGCTATTCTAATAAATGTATTAACCCCTAAAGCTAAGTCTAACCCTAACACTAACACCCCCCTAAGTTAAATATAATTTACATCTAACGAAATTAATTATCTCTTATTAAATAAATTATTCCTATTTAAAGCTAAATACTTACCTGTAAAATAAATCCTAATATAGCTACAATATAAATTATAATTATATTATAGCTATTTTAGGATTATTTTATTTATTTTACAGGTAACTTTGTATTTATTTTAACCAGGTACAATAGCTATTAAATAGTTAAGAACTATTTAATAGTTACCTAGTTAAAATAATTACAAAATTACCTGTAAAATAAATCCTAACCTAAGTTACAATTAAACCTAACACTATACTATCATTAAATTAATTAAATAAAATACCTACAATTACCTACAATTAAACCTAACACTACACTATCAATAAATAAATTAAATACAATTCCTACAAATAACTACAATGAAATAAACTAACTAAAGTACAAAAAATAAAAAAGAACTAAGTTACAAAAAATAAAAAAATATTTACAAACATAAGAAAAATATTACAACAATTTTAAACTAATTACACCTACTCTAAGCCCCCTAATAAAATAACAAAGACCCGACCTCACCAACTCAGCACAGTTAGGGACATACTGTTGGCAACCTAAGGGAAACCAACCTTCGCTAGTTAAAGATTATCCAATCATAAAAGAAACACTTGATACTTGGTTTAACGTACTACATAAATATCCACATATATCCACGATCCCTTCCCCCTTGACAACTGTGTTGTCTAATTCCGACTTTCCTATAGGGATACCATTGACACCGAAATTACCGGGTGGACTGGATGGCCTGCTCCCATTATACTCCCTACTTGAAGAGGGTAAATTGATCTCGAAACAACACCTAGAGGAATTAGAGGTCACACAATTCACACCCTGGTTCAGATACCTTCAACTCAGACACTTTGTTGACTCTCACAAGCTCAAACAACAAATTACAAGGGAGCTTACCACACTTGAGAAACTTTGCATTCAAGACTCCCCACAGATACACACCATCTCCCTCCTATATCAACTCCTAATCACCCCTCCCAAGACTTTACACACCTCAACAGTCAATTCCTGGCATAAAGAACTCCCTTACACTCTTACAGAGCAAGAATGGCTAAAAATCTTTCAGAACACAGCTAGATCCGCACATTCATCAGCCCTACTGGAAACAAATTATAAATTCCTGCTCCGCTGGTATCTTACTCCCCACAGGTTGAAATTTATGTTTCCCGAAGCATCTGATAGATGTTGGAGAAAATGTGCAGGAAAAGGAACCCCTTTTCACATATGGTGGGAGTGCCTCAAAATAGCAAATTACTGGAAGAGTATTAACTCAGAGATGAGTAAAATGCTAAATTGTAATATTCCATTAGACCCTATGGTATACCTGTTTCATACATTCCCCAAATTCCCCTTCAAACAATACATGTCACTTTTCCAATTAGCCATATGTAGTGTGAAGCAAGTCATCCCTAGGCTTTGGAAATCAGATACAGAACCCACAGTAGCTATGTGGGCAGCGCAGATGAAAACTAACTTATCGCTAGAAAGATTCTATTATTACACAGTAGGTAGATTAGATTACTATGCAGAAATGATGTTCTTCTGGGACTCCTACTGTCATCCTAGAGCCGGGGAGAGGGGAGACCTGCAGGAGTAGGCTTATGTGCTAGTGTAATGCAAATGCAAAACAACAAAGTATCTACCCACGTTGAAATCAATTTTGCAGACTTAACTGTCTCACTGTTAAAGACAAGAAAACTGTAGATAAACAATCTTGTAAGAAACATGTTGATGTTGTAACTTGAGTTTGATAGCCTCTGACTGTCTATTCATGTTGTTTTGTGGTGCCATACCTAGATGTCACAAACAAATCTGGGATATTTGAACTTTGGAAGTTAAGGACCAACTGATGGTCTTGAACAGTAATGCAAATATAAAAAAGCCATAATTTTATATTCTGTGGAAATTCTTGGAATGTTTTGAAATTTTTTGGTTGTTTGTAATTTTCTTTTGTTTCTTTGTTGTTGTATAATTTTTTGAAACACCTAAATAAAGAAAAGATTAAACTAAAATAACAAAGACCCCCAAAATAAAAAATGCCCTACCCTATTCTAAATTACTAAAGTTCAAAGCTCTTTTACCTTACCAGCCCTGAACAGGGCCCTTTGCGGGGCATGCCCCAAGAAGTTCAGCTCTTTTGCCTGTAAAAAAAAAACATACAATACCCCCCCCCCAACATTACAACCCACCTCCCACATACCCCTAATCTAACCCAAACCCCCCTTAAATAAACCTAACTCTAAGCCCCTGAAGATCTTCCTACCTTATCTTCACCATACCAGGTTCCCCGATCCGTCTTGAAGAGCTCCTCCGATGTCCTGATCCAAGCCCAAGCGGGGGGCTGAAGAGGTCCATGATCCGGCTGAAGTCTTCATCCAAGCGGGAGCTGAAGAGGTCCATGATCCGGATGAAGTCTTCATCCAAGCGGGAGCTGAAGAGGTCCATGATCCGGATGAAGTCTTCTATCAACGGCATCTTCAATCTTCTTTCTTTGGGAGCCATCATCTTCCATCCGACGCGGAACATCCTCTATTCCCGACGCCTACTAGCCGAATGACGGTTCCTTTAAGGGACGTCATCCAAGATGGCGTCCCTCGAATTCCGATTGGCTGATAGGATTCTATCAGCCAATCGGAATTAAGGTAGGAATATTCTGATTGGCTGATGGAATCAGCCAATCAGAATCAAGTTCAATCCGATTGGCTGATCCAATCAGCCAATCAGATTGAGCTCGCATTCTATTGGCTCAATCTCAAAATCAGCCAATCGGAATTTGAGGGATGCAAACTTGGATGACGTCCCTTAAAGGAACTGTCATTCGGCTAGTAGGCGTCGGGAGAAGAGGATGTTCCGCGTCGGATGGAAGATGATGGCTCCCGAAGAAAGAAGATTGAAGATGCCGTTGATAGAAGACTTCATCCGGATCATGGACCTCTTCAGCTTCCGCTTGGATGAAGACTTCATCCGGATCATGGACCTCTTCAGCTCCCGCTTGGATGAAGACTTCAGCCGGATCATGGACCTCTTCAGCCCTCCGCTTGGGCTTGGATCAGGACATCGGAGGAGCTCTTCAGGACGGATCGGTGAACCTGGTATGGTGAAGATAAGGTAGGAAGATCTTCAGGGGCTTAGTGTTAGGTTTATTTAAGGGGGGTTTGGGTTAGATTAGGGGTATGTGGGTGGTGGGTTGTAATGTTGGGGGGGTATTGTATGTTTTTTTTTTTACAGGCAAAAGAGCTGAACTTCTTGGGGCATGCCCCGCAAAGGGCCCTGTTCAGGGCTGGTAAGGTAAAAGAGCTTTGAACTTTAGTAATTTAGAATAGGGTAGGGCATTTTTTATTTTGGGGATCTTTGTTATTTTATTAGGGGGCTTAGAGTAGGTGTAATTAGTTTAAAATTGTTGTAATATTTTTCTTATGTTTGTAAATATTTTTTTATTTTTTGTAACTTAGTTCTTTTTTATTTTTTGTACTTTAGTTAGTTTATTTCATTGTAGTTATTTGTAGGAATTGTATTTAATTTATTTATTGATAGTGTAGTGTTAGGTTTAATTGTAGGTAATTGTAGGTATTTTATTTAATTAATTTAATGATAGTATAGTGCTAGGTTTAATTGTAACTTAGGTTAGGATTTATTTTACAGGTAATTTTGTAATTATTTTAACTAGGTAACTATTAAATAGTTCTTAACTATTTAATAGCTATTGTACCTGGTTAAAATAAATACAAAGTTACCTGTAAAATAAATATTAATCCTAAAATAGCTATAATATAATTATAATTTATATTGTAGCTATATTAGGATTTATTTTACAGGTAAGTATTTAGCTTTAAATAGGAATAATTTATTTAATAAGAGATAATTAATTTCGTTAGATGTAAATTATATTTAATTTAGGGGGGTGTTAGTGTTAGGGTTAGACTTAGCTTTAGGGGTTAATACATTTATTAGAATAGCGGTGAGCTCCAGTCGGCAGATTAGGGGTTAATAATTGGTTAGGTGTCGGCGATGTTAGGGAGGGCAGATTAGGGGTTAATACTATTTATTATAGGGTTAGTGAGGCGGATTAGGGGTTAATAACTTTATTATAGTAGCGCTCAGGTCCGCTCGGCAGATTAGGGGTTAATAAGTGTAGGCGACGTTGAGGGGGGCAGATTAGGGGTTAATAAATATAATATAGGGGTCGGCGGTGTTAGGGGCAGCAGATTAGGGGTACATAAGGATAACGTAGGTGGCGGCGCTTTGCGGTCGGCAGATTAGGGGTTAATAAGTGTAGGTAGGTGGAGGCGACGTTGTGGGGGGCAGGTTAGGGGTTAATAAATATAATACAGGGGTCGGCGGTGTTAGGGGCAGCAGATTAGGGGTACATAAGGATAACGTAGGTGGTGGTCGGCAGATTAGGGGTTAAAAAAATTTAATCGAGTGGCGGCGATGTGGGGGGACCTCGGTTTAGGGGTACATAGGTAGTTTATGGGTGTTAGTGTACTTTAGAGCACAGTAGTTAAGAGCTTTATAAACCGGCGTTAGCCCAGAAAGCTCTTAACTACTGACTTTTTTCCTGCGGCTGGAGTTTTGTCGTTAGATGTCTAACGCTCACTTCAGACACGACTCTAAATACCGGAGTTAGAAAGATCCCATTGAAAAGATAGGATACGCAATTGACGTAAGGGGATCTGCGGTATGGAAAAGTCGCGGCTGAAAAGTGAGCTTTAGACCCTTTTTTGAGTGACTCCAAATACCGGAGGTAGCCTAAAACCAGCGTTAGGAGCCTCTAACGCTGGTTTTCACAGCTAACGCCAAACTCCAAATTTAGGCCTAACTGAATTATTTTTGAGTTTTCCATATTTAGGTAAAATCTGTACAGATAAAATTCCATAAGTGCACTCTTCAAAAGATTGAAGATTGAATGCAAGTAAACCTTTTAAAGAGAGAAAAAAATGAAGATAAAAGACCTTTTGTCAAGCTTGTTTTAACCACCATACTGCAGTAAAAGGTGCTGAATTATCTTTGGATCCATTCTTTGCATTGCATGCTGGTACCAGCCCCAGAACTGGACTCTGGGTAATCCATGACTGTTTCCTCTGATGTGTGTCGTCAGAACATAAAGACTATCCTTCTCTGGACTGTGCCTTGCCGGTTGATATTGAGGACCTGTTATGCTGTTACAGGGTCAACCACTTAAATTAGGGGAGTATTGTTTTAACTCGTTTACTTATATTTCTTGTTTTGTATGCTCTTGTATTGGCGTTATTTTCTGTTGATCATATTAGTTATAAGAAGTCATATAGTTTTGTCTACAGAAAAGCATTCCTTTGTCATGTTCTGTCTCAGGATATCATGTGAGAGCCTCATTGTCTGGAACAGTTGCTTTAAAGGAAGATTAGTAGAAGCCATACTGATTGAAAATGATAACAAATTTATTTAAACAACAAAATACTTTGTTTAAGCAATTACTTGCAGAAAATTTAAATATGCTACTCAGGTATGTTAAGACCACATACAGCAGGAGTGAAAATAAAGAAAACTAGTAAGCAGAGATGCATATTCAAAAAGGAAAGTCTTTCTCCTGGTAATAACTGAAATGTAAGATTTGCACAAGGCAGAAAACAACTTGTAAACTGGTAACAGGTTTAAAGGTAAAGTCTTTCTCCTGGTAATTGCTTAGTGCAGGAATTGCACAAGGCAGGAAACAGACTTGTTAACTGGTAACAGGTGTAAAGGTAAAGTCTTTCTCCTGGTTATAGCTGAGTGCAGGAATTGCACAAGGCAGGAAACAAACTTGTGAACTGGTAACAGGTTTAAAGGTAAAGTCTTTCTCCTGGTTATAGCTGAGTGCAGGAATTGCACAAGGCAGGATACAAACTTGTGAACTGGTAACAGGTTTAAATGTAAAGTCTTTCTCCTGGTTATAGCTGAGTGCAGGAATTGCACAAGGCAGGAAACAAACTTGTGAACTGGTAACAGTTTTAAAGGTAAAGTCTTTCTCCTGGTTATAGCTGAGTGCAGGAATTGCACAAGGCAGGAAACAAACTTGTGAACTGGTAACAGGTTTAAAGGTAAAGTCTTTCTCCTGGCAACAGCTGAGTGCAGGGAATGCATAAAGCAGGAAACAAACTTGTAGATTGGTAACAGGTTTAAAGGTAAAGGCTTTCTCCTGGTAATACCTTGTAAAGAGGTGCAAAGGTGAAATCTTTCTCCAAAGAAGTACAGGAAACAGGTTCTGACTTGACAAAACAGATCCAATGTGAAGACAAAACTGCAGACTAAAAGCCATCCTTAAAAAGGGAAGTTTTGCACAGGGTTGGTTCTGATTAATTCCAGAATTGAGAACACCTGTGTGTTGCACAGGTGTAATAACAAGTAAGACAAATAGTTATTTATCAGATCTTTTAAGATCCATCCAATTGCTAGAACTGGCTGTGGCTCAACATGTAAGCAAACAGAAATAGCAACCACAGAGCCACAGGTTCAAATCCCCACACAGCCCTTCTTAGCAGAATGCCTCCCAGACCTTTTCTTTTTCTTTTTAGTCTGGAGGGTTGGTTCATGACAGCCTTATTGGTATTAGTGCACATTGTAGTTTATGTACTTAAACAAAGTAACCCTTTAGATAAGTTTCACTCTAAACCTTGCAGTAATGTAACCTATTAAATGGCCCACTGAGTATAAAAAATATGTTTGCACCTTTATAGTTTAAAGAAAATGCTGCAATATATCAGAATATTTTAGACCCTTCACCCTATGGAACATAATGAGGACATGTCTCAGCTAGAAGTTTATATTAATCATACAGAGAAATATTTATTTAGGGAGCAGCATAATTATAGTTTATGAAAGCAAATGTATTTTTCCCTTTATTAATTGGTATGGTATCTGCAATTTGAATTTGGTAATTCCAGATGTTTGTCAAAGAAAGGATTTATCTTACCATAAAGATGTGTTTACCTTTAAGAGATTTTGTAGTTTTAAATAGTGTTATGATTGTATTCTCTCCTCATACAGGAGTGTGAGAGAATTTAGGTTGCATAAAATAATTAGTAAACTAGTAGTGTTTATATCAGATGAGATTGTTGACTATTAGGATCATAGTTGGAGAATTATAAACATTATAGATAGTAGCTGTGCAGAATAAAGCAACACTAGGTTCTTTTATTAGTAGTAGTTCCAAGTAACCGTGTAAAGAGATTAATTTTTTTTAAGAAAATATTTTTATTGACTGTTTTATTTTTTCATTTTTGCTACAGGGCAGGCCTTACCATAAGTTTTAGCATAGCCATGTAGCCTCTTGATGAAGTCTAGCAGTTTTCACTTGCTTATTATTCATGAAGTATCATTTAAATTGTATAGAGAAGCTGTGAATTATTCTCTGTAAAATATCAATGTATTTAGTTTGTATTATATATCAACAATGTTTTTTCTTGGTTTTAAATGACATAGGATGAGTTAAGCTAAAGGAATTGTGATGCTTAAAAAAAGATGAAAGAAGTTTTATTTGGATCTAATTGTGATTGTATTGGGGTGTGTACTCATCTTGTGCTGTTTCTGTTTCCTTCTCAGACTCCTTCTGACTCGAGTGTCTGCTTGCTATGGGGATCCACTGGCTGCCTTGTCTACCCCATGAACAAACCATCAGATTTCCAGCATCTCCCTGCGGACGTACACTGGATAAGCACCCCTACTGCAAATGAACTGTATTAAAGCAAAGTGTCTGAGGAAGGTGGAGCGCTCTAAGAGGACAAAGACTGTTCTTAAAGTGATCAGAGGCCACCTAGAGACAGTTGTGCTGTTACCATGTCATGCTTTACTGTAGAGAAAGAACTGTTGGACATATTGGGGGGATGCTAGCAATGCAGGTGGAGAAATAAAAGATGCAGCATTGTTTGGGGGTAGATGGGGGGCTGGTTGGGTCTTTGTGTAGATAGACCGGTAGTTTTGGGGATGCTGGAAGGTAGACGGAAAGTATTGGAGAGGCCGCACCTATGTGCAGTGACAAATTGTGCCCTATTAGCCTATAAAATTATATCACGACATGTGAATATTTTGCTCTATAGTATTCTCACATAGAGTCCTGTTACCGTAGTATTAAGCTTATACTGTTGTTAAAGGCTTCACTAATTTTCTGCGCCTGTCTATTTTTATGTTATTCTGTTAGAATAAAAGGGTGGTATGTTAGGAATAATTGTTAGCATGTTCTTGGCTGCCATTTTGTCTTTGGCATCCATCTTGTCTCAATAACCTTTTATTAAAGTGGTTTATTATGTAGTGAGAAATATACTGATGTTAGGGAGACTTGCATAGCTTGAATAGCCCTGAGAATGACCCTGACGATGTGCTTGGATGCATTGTTATCTCTACAAGATGTCAAACGGCTTTGAGTTACTGTTATCTGAAGTTAGGTATTTCTGTAGAAATTACTCCCTAACACTCCTTTTCTTCCAATTATATTTTAAATAGTTTATTTGTTCTTGCAGAAATACTATGTAAGATGATGTAATTATGAATACGTGTCAGGGTTTTTTCCCTGTTGTGTTTGAAATGTGCTGCTGGCAGCCATTTTACTCACCTGTCTTCCTGAGTTGGTGCATTGTGGGGGATGCTGCTCATTGCCTGCACTTCCTTTTATGGCCAGACTGTTGTGCATCATCCATGTGAGACAGGATGCAATCCCAGAATTGTGATGTCATCACTTATTATTTAAAGGGCCTCTGTTCAGTATGCTTTGCCTTTGCGTTGTCTCAGACCTGTTTGTGAGAGCTCCTGTGTTTTACCTGGCTGCCTGACGTCCTTCCTGGTTCCTGATCTCTGGCTTGTTCCTGACTCTGCTGTTCTCCTTGTTCCTGATTCCAGCTCGTCTGACTATTCGCTTTGGCTCCTGACTCGGCTCATCTGACTACCAGCTCTGGTTTTGACTCCTGGCTTGTTATTTGACTTGTGGACTTTTTATTATTTTTTGCTATTAATAAAGGTGTGATTATTTTTGCACTTCTCATCTCAGTCTGATTCCTGGCACCCTGACATTACGCAAAGGCCATGAATCCTGATGGTGCTAATAATCCACCTTTACCTGCCATCATTTCCAGGATGGATGAACAGGATCACCGCTTGGATCAATTTGCACTAGCCTTGCAAACCCTGCTGACTCGCACTGCACATTTGGACCAAAGTGTCCCGCAAGTAATGGCTGCTCCTGTTTCCGCTGCTGCACCTATGCTTACCAGGAGCATGTCCAGCTCTGCACCTCTACCTCAGCGATATGGAGGCAATCCTATTCAGTGCAGAGGGTTTTTGAACCAGGTGGGCATTTACTTTGAGATGTTACCTCAGGCGTTTCCCTCTGACAGAGCTAAGGTGGGATTTCTCATCTCGTTACTCTCTGACACAGCTCTTGCCTGGGCTAATCCCTTGTGGGAGACTAATAAACCTGTGATTTCAAATTACCCTGAATTTGTGGCCTCCTTTCGAAGGGTATTTGATGTTCCGGCTCACTCCTCCTCTGCTGCTAAACGACTCATGTCCATTCTGCAAGGTACAAGATCTGTTGCTCAGTATGCTATTGAGTTCCGTACGCTTGCTGCTGAGGTAGGTTGGAACAATGAAGCCCTTGTTGCTGCCTTCTTTCATGGGCTCTCTGATGCGATCAAAGACAAAGTTGCTGCCAGAGATTTACCAGAGGAGGCATTGGTGTCTTTTTTGATCCTAATTGACATCAGACTCAGAGAAGCCTCCTGTTCCATTGTCTCCTACGTGTTCGTTCCCACCCATGCCTCCATCTCCTCCCATGCCTCCTGGTCCCGAGTCACCAGGTACTGCTGAGCCGATGCAGCTGTGATTCACGCGTCTCTCCGCGGCGGAGAGGGCCTTTAGGAGGCTCTGCCTCTATTGTGGGTTTCAGGGACACCTTTTGAAGTCTTATCCTACACGGCCGGGAAATGCTCACACCTAAGGTCCTGTCGGGGGCAGAGCTTGGGCGGTTTATCCTCGTCCCCGGAACCACTTAAGGAGAAACCTTTGGTCATGGTTGTCCTTTCCTGGGTGGACTCCTTGATAGTCACTCAGGCTCTTGTTGACTCCGGTGCTGCGGGCTATTTCATTGACAGTGGTTTTGTATCAAAGCACTCCATTCCTGTTGCACTCCATTCCTGTTTTGCCTCGGTCCGTTCCGCTTGCTATTGAGGCCATTGATGGCAGGCCCCTTCAGCCCGCACTCGTTACTCACGAAACTGCTCTGTTGTCCATGGCTGTTGGGGCTCTCCATTTTGAAACCCTCCAGTTCCAGGTGATAAACTCTCTGCATTTTCCTGTTGTTCTGGGTTATCCCTGGCTCCAAAAGCACAATCCCAGTCTCGACTGGCGCAGGTCCAAAATTTTGTCGTGGTCCCCGCAATGTATTTCCACTTGACAAGGTGCGTGCCGATACGTTGCCTCCTCACCGGTCTTACGATTGTGCCATAGATCTGCAACCCGGAGCCATTCCTCCTCGGGGCCGGGTGTACCCTCTAGTCTGTTGCAGAGAATTGTGCTATGGAGGAGTATGTTGCCGATGCTCTGTTGTGGGGGATCATCCGCAAATCCTGCTCTCCTGCAGGGGCTGGCTTCTTCTTTGTGAAGAAAAAGGGTGGCGAGTTAAGACCATGTATCGATTATAGGGGTCTTAATCGTCTTACCATTAAGAATGCTTACCCTATTCCGCTTATTACGGAACTCTTTGACCGCCTCAAGGGAGCTACGATCTTTACTAAACTTGATTTGAGAGGAGCATACAATTGCGTTAGGATTAAGGAGGGCCATGAATGGAAAACAGCATTTAACACCAGGAGCGGGCATTATGAGTATCTTGTAATGCCCTTTGGCCTATGTAATGCTCCTGCTGTTTTCCAGGAATTTATTAATGATGTCCTACGAGATATGTTGCAACAGTGTGTTGTGGTGTACTTAGACGACATCCTCATACACTCACCCACACTTGAGGCTCATCGTTCTGATGTTACACGGGTACTTCAGAGACTACGTGAGAACGGCCTGTTTTGTAAACTTGAGAAATGTGAGTTCCATCAGACTCAAGTAACCTTCCTAGGTTATGTTATCTCCGTTGCAGGGTTCTCCATGGATCCTGACAAGTTATCTGCAGTTCTGCAGTGGCCTCGCCCAGTTGGTCTTCGGTCTATTCAATGTTTTTTGGGGTTCGCCAATTACTATAGAAAGTTTATTAAAAACTTTTATTCCTTGGTCAAACCTATCACAGACATGACCCGTAAAGAGAATGATCCACTCCATTGGTCACCTACTGCCATTAAGGCCTTTGATAGATTTAAGACTGCCTTTGCTGCCGCTCCAGTTCTGGCTCATCCTAACCCTGTCCTGCCTTTCGCTCTTGAGGTCGATGCGTCTGAGACTGGAGTAGGTGCCCTCTTGTGTCAACGTCCTTCGCCTGATGGTTCTTTGCATCCGTGTGGTTTCTTCTCTAGGAAATTGTCTCCAGCGGAGTGCAATTATGAAATTGGCGACAGGGAATTACTGGTTATAATTTTGGCACTTAAGGAATGGAGGCATCTTTTTAGGGTACTAGCGTACCAGTGCTCATTCTTACTGACCGCAAGAATTTATCTTATCTATCTGAAGCAAAACGTTTGTCTCCCTGACAGGCCAGATGGGTGCTATTTTTGTCTCGGTTTAATTATGTGGTCTCCTACCTGCCTGGTAGTAAGAATGTTAGGGCTGATGCCCTCTCTCGACAGTTTTCGCCTCTGTCCAAGGAGGAGTCTGTACCTACTCCTGTTATACCTCCTGACCATATTTTTGCTACCATACGTACTAATTTGACTTCCCCCTTGGGGGAGGAGATCCTGGCTGCACAAACCAATTCACCTCCTGAGAAACCTAGTGGTAAGTGTTTTATTCCTGAGAATCTTCAAACTAAACTTTTGCACACTTACCACTATCCTAAAGCCGCAGGTCACCCAGGCAAGAAACAAATGATTTGGTCTGTCACTCGACAATTCTGGTGGCCAGGTCTTCGTTCTGATGTTGCTGCGTATGTTGCCTCCTGCTCAGTGCACAGAATAAGACTCCTCGATGTCTTCCTGTGGGTCTTCTTCAACCTATTGCTAATGGTGAGCGTCCTTGGACACATCTTTCCATGGACTTCATTGTCGAGTTCCCTGTTTCCAATGGCAATACTGTTATCCTTATGGTGGTTGACTGTTTTTCTAAAATGTCACATTGCATTCCTTTGATGAAGCTGCCTACCGCTCAGGAGCTTGCTTCAATTTTTGCCCGGGAGGTCTTCCATTTACATGGGTTACCCAAGGAGATAGTGTCGGACCAGGGTAGCCAGTTTGTCTCCAGATTTTGGTGTTCTATTTGTGCTCCAATGGGATCCAGCTTTCCTTCTCCTCTGCATATCACCCTTAATCCAATGGGGCTTCGGAACTGTCTAATCAAGCTCTGGAAGAGTTCCTCCGTTGCTATGTCTCAGATCACCACAATAATTGGTCTGAACTGTTACCTTGGGCAGAGTTTGCTCATAATAGTTCTATTAATGCTTCCTCCAAGTTATCCCCGTTCATGGCGAATTATGGGTTTCAACCATCCCGATTCATTCATGTCTCAGGGTATTCCGGCTTTGGAGGAGCATCTCCGGCAACTCTGTTCCACGTGGGTGCAGATTAAGGATTGCCTTCATCGTTCTATGCAGCGCCAAAAGTTCCAGGCTGATCGTAGGCATCTCCCCGCACCTTCCTACCAGGTTGGTGAGAGAGTTTGGCTGTCCTCTCGTAACTTGAACCTTCGTGTTCCTTCCAATAAACTGGCTCCCCGTTATGTTGGTCCTTTTCGAATACTCCGACGGGTTAATCCTGTGGCCTACGCTCTTGACCTTCCTCCTGCTATGCGCATCTCCAATGTGTTTCATGTCCCTCTTGAAACTATTGGTTTATAATCGGTTTACCACTGTGTTGCCTCGTCCCCATCCTATCCTTGTTGACAACCATGAGGAGTATGAGGTCAGCAGCATTATTGACTCTCGTATGTCCAGGGGCCGTGTACAGTATTTGGTTCACTTTAGGGGCTACGGTCGGGAGGAGCGTTCTTGGGTTCCCTCCTCTGATGTTCATGCTCCTGCCCTCCTCCGTGCCATCCATGCCCGTTTCCCCAATAAGCCTTTTGTCCTCCCGCGGGGGAGGGGTCATTGAGGGGAGGGTACTGTCAGGGTTTTTTCCCTGTTGTGTTTGCCATGTGCTGCTGGCAGCCATTTTACTCACCTCTCTTCCTGACTTGGTGCATTGTGGTGGATGCTACTCATTGCCTGCACTTCCTTTATTGGCCAGACTGTTGTGCATCATCCATGTGAGACAGGATGCAGTCTCAGAATTGTGATGTCATCACTTATTATTTAAAGGGCCTCTGTTCAGTATGCTTTGCCTTTGCATTGTCTCAGACCTGTTTGTGAGAGCTCCTGTGTTTTACCTGGTTGCCTGATGTCCTTCCTGTATCCTGATCCCTGGCTTGTTCCTGACTCTGCTGTTTTCCTTGTTCCTGATTCCGGCTCGTCTGACTATTCGGTTTGGCTCCTGACTCGACAATACGTCACTTGTTAACCCTATATGCTGTAACTCTTGGCTATAAGAAGTGCCTTTCAACTTGCAATAAACAGAATAGCTTTTGGAATCATAGCTGTGTGGTCTGAAATCTATTCTCGTGGATATCCTCATCAAATACAGTCATTTGCAGCTGATATGGTGTGTTCCAAGCCCTGACTGACACAGCCCCCCCCCCTCTGAAAACAACATCTAACAGCTTTTCTCCACAAACACTTCCAGTTTGTGGCTCTTCCTTTTGGACTAGCTACAGCTCCCAGAATTTTCTCGAAGGTTCTAGGATCTCTAGAAGTGCTCTAGCAGTGCTCCGGTTACAGGGTATTACAGTGGCGTCTGATCTAGATGACATTCTGGTTCAGGCCCAGTATTTTCATCTAGCAAGCTCCCACACGGAGATGCTTTTATCCTTCCTGGGCTCTCACGGTTGGAAGGTGAATCTGGAAAAGAGTTCCTTAATTCCATCTACAATGGTAGTCTTTTTGGGAACCATAATAGATTCCGTTTTGATGAAAATATTTCTGACGGAGGAATCTTGTCTGTCTCTTCAGTCCTCTCCTCAGCCATCAGTGGCTCAATGTATGGAGGTAATCGGTCTCATGATAGCAGCCATGGATATTATTCATTTTGCTCATTTACATCTCAGACCTCTGAAGTTATGCATGCTCAGACAGTGGAACGGGAATTACGCGGATCTGTCTCCACAAATTAATTTGCATCAGATGACAAGAGATTCTATTCCTTGGTGTTTGTCTCAGGATCATCTCTCCCAGGGAACCTGTTTTCGCAGACCTATCTGGGTGATAGTGACTATGGACGCCAGCCTGACAGGTTGGAGTGCAGTCTTGGGCCTTCTAAGGGCTCAGGGGACATGGACTCAGGAAGAATCTGTTCTCCCCATAATCATTCTAGCAATCTTCAATGCTCTTCTGGCCTGGCCTCAGTTAGCTTCTGCCTGGTTTATCAGATTTCATTCGGACATTATAACCTCAGTGGCTTACATCAACCATCAGGGGTGGAACTCGGAGTTCTTTGGCCATGAAAGAGGTGTCCAAGATTATTGAGTGGGCGAAGACCCACAAATGTTTATCTGAGATCCACATTTCAGGAGTGGACCCTCAGGTGGTTCTGATAGATGCTCTGACAGTTCCTTGTAATTTCAATCTTGCATACCTATTTTCTCAGTTCGCTCTCCTTCCTCGGGTCATTGCTCAGATCAAGCAAGAGAGGGTGTCGGTGATACTCATTGCTCCGGCGTGGCCTCACAGGATTTGGTATGCAGACCTAGTGGAGATGTCATCTCTCCCTCCTTGGAAACTTCCTCTAAGAAAGGACCTTCTACTTCAAGGGCCCTACCTTCATCCAAATCTAGTTTCTCTGAAGCTGACTGCTTGGAGATTGAACGCTTAATTTTATCTAAGCGTGGTTTTTCAGATCAGGTCATTGAGACTATGATTCAGGCTCGCAAGCCTGTTACCAGGAAAATTTACCATAAGATTTGGCGTAAATATCTGTATTGGTGCAATTCCAAAGGCTACTCTTGGAGTAGAGTTCGGATTCCTAGGATTTTATCTTTTCTTCAAGAGGTTTTGGAGAAGGGGTTATCGGCAAGCTCCTTGAATGGTCAAATTTCTTCCTTATCTATTTTGTTACATAAACGTCTGGCAGAGGTACCAGATGTTCAATCGTTCTGTCAGGCCCAATGTTTCCTCTAATGAGCGCGGCAGCGCGGCCGCGTATTGATTTGAGTGACACTGCGCACTTTTTTATTATCCCCGCGCACCAAGAGGCATTGGAGCCCTGGAGCCCTTAGCAGCGCCAAAAATTTCAGTGCGCAGTTGAGATCTGGAGTCTGGTTTGGCCGGGAGAAACTGAGGTGGAAGGAGCATTGTAATGTAAGTCTAACTTCTTTATTGAGCCGGCTGATAAGTAATCTGATTCAGTACTACTGTAATGCAATTACAGTACTGAATCTAAGAAATAAATATTTCCCTACTTTTAGCCCTGCTGCGGGCTAGCGCTGCACCGGACCGGCCAGGGAGTTAACAAGGTGTTTAAACGTATATGTCTTGGGCTGCAGACACTCTCATTTTATTATAACTTAAAGTAATAAAATGAGACTGCAGCCCAAGACAAATACGTTTCAACATCTTGCTAACTCTGTAACTTAGACACCACACATGAACTTAATCGCTGTGCTCCACTAAAGCAGAGGCGTGTACTGGGGGAGGATATACATTGCTGTCTGACTTCAATGCCGCAGCTGCCGTCCGCTGGGGAAATGAAAAATTGATGAGCTTCCTTGCCCGTGCTCTCTTTCATCCCTTTGTAAGTTACTGAAACAGCCGGCCCCAGAGTCATACAGAAACACTCCCCCTTCTCTATTCTTGGATTATTGAGTGCTTTGCTTGCAGATATAAGACGTCGACGAGTAATATTTACTAATTGCTAGTCTAGTATACATAATTATAAAACATAATAAGACTTAAAATAAAAATAATATATTGTGGAATAGCCCCACACATTAGGCTGTACAGGCTGTAGTGTTTGTTAAGTGAACATATCTTCCCTGTGTACATTGCACTTTATAGAGTTTAGTGAGCAGTGCCCAGACATATTAACCCCTTAATGACCACAGCACTTTTCCATTTTCTGTCCGTTTGGGACCAAGGCTATTTTTACATTTTTGAGGTGTTTGTGTTTAGCTGTAATTTTCCTCTTACTCATTTACTGTACCCACACATATTATATATCGTTTTTCTCGCCATTAAATTGACTTTCTAAAGATACCATTATTTTCATCATATCTTATAATTTACTATAACATTTTTTTATAAAATATGAGGAAAAAATGGAAAAAAACACACTTTTTCTAACTTTGACCCCCAAAATCTGTTACACATCTACAACCACCAAAAAACACCCATGCTAAATAGTTTCTAAATTTTGTCCTGAGTTTAGAAATACCCAATGTTTACATGTTCTTTGCTTTTTTTGTAAACTATAGGGCCATAAATACAAGTAGCACTTTGCTATTTCCAAACAATTTCTTTTCAAAATTAGCGATAGTTACATTAGAGCACTGATATCTTTCAGGAATCTCTGAATATCCATTGACATGTATATATTTTTTTTTAGTAGACAACCCAAAGTATTGATCTAGGCGCATTTTGGTATATTTCATGCCACCATTTCACCGCCAAATGCAATCAAATACAAAAAATCGTTCACTTTTCACAAATTTTTTCACAAACTTTTGGTTTCTAACTTAAATTATTTACAAACAGCTTGTGCAATTATGGCATAAATGGTTGTAAATTCTTCTCTGGGATCCCCTTTGTTCAGAAATAGCAGACATATATGACTTTGGTGTTGCTTTTTGGTAATTAGAAGGCCGCTAAATGCCACTGCGCACCACACGTGTATTATGCCCAGCAGTGAAGGGGTTAATTAGGGAGCATGTAGGGAGCTTTTTGGAGTAGTTTTAGCTTTAGTGTAGTGTAGTAGACAACCCCAAGTATTGATCTAGGCCAATTTTGGTATATTTCATGCCACCATTTCACCGCCAAATGCGATCAAATTAAAAAAAAAAACGTTAATTTTTTCTCAATTTTAGGTTTCTCACTGAAATTATTTACAAACAGCTTCTGCAATTATGGCACAAATGGTTGTAAATGCTTCTCTGGGATCCCCTTTGTTCAGAAATAGCAGACATATATGGCTTTGGCATTGCTTTTTGGTAATTAGAAGGCCTCTAAATGCCGCTGCGCATCACACGTGTATTATGGCTAGCAGTGAAGGGGTTAATTATGTAGCTTGTAGGGAGCTTGCAGGGTTAATTTTAGCTTTAGTGTAGAGCTCAGCCTCCCACCTGAAACATCAGACCCCATGATCCCTCCCAAACAGCTCTCTTCCCTCCCCCACCCCACAATTGTCCCCGCCATCTTAAGTACTGGCAGAAACTCTGCCAGTACTAAAATAAAAGGTATTTGGCCCTTTTTTAAAAAAAAAAAAAAAAAAGCATATTTACATATGCTGATGTGTAGGATCCCCCCTTAGACCCCAACCTCACTGATCCCCCACCAAACTGCTCTCTAACCCTTCCCCTCTGCAATAATGGGCGCCATCTTGGGTACTGGCAGCTGTCTGCCAGTACCCAGTTTTGTAACAAAATGTGCCTTTTTTTTAAAAAAAAATCCCTTTTCTGTAGTGTAGCTTTCCCCCCCCCCACCGAGACCAACCCCCAACCCCTTCCAGGACCCTTAGATTGCATTTTACTGAATTTGTGTTTTTAACTTTTAACTTTTTTTTTCTGTAGTGTAGCGGTTCCCACCCGCTCCCGCCCCGTGCACGCGCCCGCCCACCACCCCCGTGCACGCGTGCGCGCTCCCGTGCGCGCCCCCGTAGCTCCCGCCCCCGATCCCGCCCCCCTCCACTCCACATAGAGCACCGATGGCCGCCCACCCGCCTCCCACGTAAGCTCCCACCCACCAACGATACCGGCCATCGATGTCCGGTGCAGAGAGGGCCACAGAGTGGCTCTATCTGCATCGGATGGCCAAGGGGGGTTATTGCAGGATGCCTCCATATCGAGGCATCACTGCAATAACCGGAAAGCAGCTGGAAGCGAGCAGGATCGCTTCCAGCTGCTTTCCAGACCAAGGACATACGCCACACGTCCTCGGTCATTAACTGCATTTTTTTTGAGGACGTGTGGCGTACGTCCTTGGTCGTTAAGGGGTTAAAGGGACACTAAACCCAATTTTTTTCTTTCATGATTCAGATAGAGAATACAATTTTAAACAACTTTCCAATTTACTTCTATTATCTAATTTGCTTAATTTTTTAAATATCCTTAGTTGAAGAAAGAGCAATGCACATGGGAGAGACAATCACACGAGGCAGCTATGTGCAGCAACCAATCAGCAGCTACTGAGCCTATCTAGATATGCTTTTCAGCTAAGAATATCAAGAGAATGAAGCAAATTAGATAATAGAAGTAAATTAGAAAGTTGTTTAAAACTGCATGCTCTTTCTAAATCATGAAAGAAAAAATTTGAGTTTCATGTCCCTTTAAATTCAAATCATACTAGTACTGTGAGTGACAGCAGGACTACTGACAATTATGGCGCCAAATTTGCCAACAGATTTTTTTTTTAAGTAAATAATTTTTTTATGTCATATTTTATTAATAATAATTATTAATAGTAATATACTAATATATAATAATAGCAGCTACAACTCATTTGACTATCATCAATTATAAAATTTTCTTTCAATGTAAGTTACCTTACCTATCTATTTAAATAATCCAGATGACAATTCCTACCAAATTTATATTAATTTAAATAGACTGAGAAAGTATTCTCTCCAGTTTTGAGTAAATTTGCAATCATACTAGCTTTAATTAGTAATACAGTACTGTAGCATTCAATTGCAACTTGGTCTGTTTCAACAGAGATTGAGATCAAGGCCTCTAGTTAACGTGTCTACTTACCTGCCATTGCCGGCCCCAATACGCCCGCCTAAGCTCACCTCACATCACTGCCGCGGACCTGAATACGCTCGGCAAAGTTATCAAAAAACCTGTCAAAAAGCCGCGCACCAAGTACGGGCCGATGAGCAGTGGACTGTGATAGTTATCACTCATCCGATCTCGCTGCTCTGCGGCTTTTTCCCAGCTTTATTGATAAGCTGTCACTAAGCACCCACACTAAACTACACTGTTCTACCCCCTATACCGGCGCCCCCCGGAGCCCCCCGCAACTAAATAAAGTTATTAATCCCTAAACCGCCGCAACTATAATAAATGTATCAACCCCTAAACCGCTGCTCCTGGAGCCCACTGCCACTCTAATATACTGATTAACCCCTAAACCGCCGCTCCCGGACCCCTTCGCCACCTACATAATACCTATTAACCCCTATCCTGCCCCCCCTATACCGCCGCCACCTATAATAAATTTATTAACCCCTATCCTGCAGATCCCGTACTCCGCCGCAACTAAATAAATTGTTTAACCCCTAAACCGCCGCTCCTGGACTCTGCCGCCACCTATATTAAACTTATTAAACTGGGTTAGAGTAGGGGTATGTGGGTGGTGGGTTTTAATGTTGGGGGGGGTTGTATTTTTTTTAACATGCAAAAGAGCTGAATACTTTGGGGCATGCCCCCCAAAAGGCCCTTTTAAGGGCTGGTAAGGTAATAGAGCTGTTAACTTTCATAATTTAGAATAGGGTAGGGCATTTTTTTATTTTGGGGGGCTTTGTTATTTTATTAGGGGGCTTAGATTAGGTGTAATTAGCTTAAAAATCTTGTAATATTTTTTTATTTTTTGTAACATTTTTTTTTTATTTTTTGTACTTTAGTTAGTTTATTTAATTGTATTTAATTGTAGGTATTTGTAGTTAATTAATTTAATTTATTTAATGATAGTGTAGTGTTAGGTTTAATTGTAACTTAGGTTAGGATTTATTTTACAAGTAATTTTGTATTTCTTTTAGCTAGGTAGTTATTAAATAGTTAATAACTATTTAATAACTATTCTACCTAGTTAAAATAAATACAAAGTTACCTGTAAAATAAATATAAATCCTAAAATAGCTACAATGTAATTATTAATTACATTGTAGCTATCTTACGCCTAGATTTAGAGTTGGGCGGTAGCCGTGAAAACCAGCGTTAGAGGCTCCTAACGCTGGTTTTTACCGCCCTCTGGTATTTGGAGTCAGTCAGGAAAGGGTCTAACGCTCACTTTTCAGCCGCGACTTTTCCATACCGCAGATCCCCCTACGCCATTTGCGTATCCTATCTTTTCAATGGGATCTTTCTAACGCCGGTATTTAGAGTCTTGGCTGAAGTGAGCGTTAGAAATCTAACGACAAAACTCCAGCCGCAGAAAAAAGTCAGTAGTTAAGAGCTTTCTGGGCTAACACCGGTTCATAAAGCTCTTAACTACTGTGCTCTAAAGTACACTAACACCCATAAACTACCTATGTACCCCTAAACCGAGGTCCCCCCACATCGCCGCCACTCGATTAAATTTTTTTAACCCCTAATCTGCTGACCGCCACCTACGTTATACTTATGTACCCCTAATCTGCTGCCCCTAACACCGCCGACCCCTATATTATATTTATTAACCCCTAACCTGCCCCCCACAACGTCGCCGCCACCTACCTACACCTATTAACCCCTAATCTGCCGAGCGGACGGCACCGCTACTATAATAAAGTTATTAACCCCTAATCTGCCTCACTCCCGCCTCAATAACCCTATAATAAATAGTATTAACCCCTAATCAGCCCTCCCTAACATCGCCGACACCTAACTTCAAACATTAACCCCTAATCTGCCGACCGGAGCTCACTGCTATTCTAATAAATTTTTTAACCCCTAAAGCTAAGTCTAACCCTAACACTAACACCCCCCTAAGTTAAATATAATTTAAATCTAACGAAATAAATTAACTCTTATTATATAAATTATTCCTATTTAAAGCTAAATACTTACCTGTAAAATAAACCCTATTTTAGGATTAATATTTATTTTACACGCAACTTTGTATTTATTTTAATCAGGTACAATAGCTATTAAATAGTTAATAACTATTTAATAGCTAAAATAGTTAAAATAATTACAAAATTACCTGTAAAATAAATCCTAACCTAAGTTACAATTAAACCTAACACTACACTATCAATAAATTAATTAAATACAATATCTACAAATAAATACAATGAAATAAAACTAACTAAAGTACAAAAAATAAAAAAGAACTAAGTTACAAAAAATAAAAAAATATTTACAAACATTAGAAAAATATTACAACAATTTTAAACTAATTACACCTACTCTAATCCCCCTAATAAAATAACAAAGACCCCCAAAATCTTCTTCCATCTTCTTCCCAGCCGACGCGGATCCATCCTCTTCTAACGACGCCTACTAGCCGAATGACGGTTCCTTTAAATGACGTCATCCAAGATGGCGTCCGTCGAATTCCGATTGGCTGATAGGATTCTATCAGCCAATCGGAATTAAGGTAGGAAAATTCTGATTGGCTGATGGAATCAGCCAATCAGATTCAAGTTCAATCCGATTGGCTGATCCGATCAGCCAATCAGATTGAGCTCGCATTCTATTGGCTGTTCCGATCAGCCAATAGAATGCGAGCTCAATCTGATTGGCTGATTCCATCAGCCAATCAGAATTTTCCTACCTTAATTCCGATTGGCTGATAAAATCCTATCAGCCAATCGGAATTCGACGGACGCCATCTTGGATGACGTCATTTAAAGGAACCGTCATTCGGCTAGTAGGCGTCGTTAGAAGAGGATGGATCCGCGTCGGCTGGGAAGAAGATGGCTCCGCTCCGCTCCGCTCCACTCCGGAAGAAAGAAGATTGAAGATGCTGCTTGATAGAAGACTTCATCCCGATGATGGACTTCCGACTTCAGCCCGATGATGGATTTCTTCAGCCACCGCTTGGATCAAGACTTCAGCCGGAGGATGGACGTCACTCTTCAGCCCCCCGCTTGGGCTTGGATGAACACTTCCGAGGCTTGGATCAAGACTTCCGAGGACGGATCGGTGAACCTGGTATGGTGAAGATAAGGTAGGAAGATCTTCAGGGGCTTAGTGTTAGGTTTATTTAAGGGGGGTTTGGGTTAGATTAGGGGTATGTGGGTGGTGGGTTGTAATGTTGGGGGGGTATTATATGTTTTTTTTACAGACAAAAGAGCTGAATTCTTTGGGGCATGCCCCGCAAATGGCCCTTTTAAGGGCTGGTAAGGTAAAAAAGCTTTTCTATTTTAATTTTAGAATAGGGTAGGGCATTTTTTTATTTTGGGAGTCTTTGTTATTTTATTAGGGGGCTTAGAGTAGGTGTAATTAGTTTAAAATTGTTGTATACTTTTCTAATGTTTGTAAATATTTTGTTATTTTTTGTAACTTAGTTCTTTTTTATTTTTTGTACTTTAGTTAGTTTATTTCATTGTATTTATTTGTAGGTATTGTATTTAATTAATTTATTGATAGTGTAGTGTTAGGTTTAATTGTAGATAATTGTAGGTATTTTATTTAATTAATTTATTGATAGTGTAGTGTTAGGTTTAATTGTAACTTAGGTTAGGATTTATTTTACAGGTAATTTTGTAATTATTATTTATTTTTTTTTAGCCTTAAAAAGCAGCGTTGAGAGGTCCCAACGCTGCTTTTTATCTTTATCTTTTTATTGAAGTCAAAAAACAGTACAACAGTATAAGATATGTCAGAAAACATTCACAAAACAATGTGTACAGAGCATAATTAGGAGACAATGTATTCTAGAATCACAAACATTTCCGTACAATATGGGTCATCACATAAAGAGACTTCAGTTTTGTTTTAGAGTATAACAGATGTAGTATAAGCAAAAATGATCCTCTCCTAGCTATATACAAAGACAAGTAAGGTAGCTAATCAGATGAGGGTAGAACTAGGGAGGGGGTGACTCTATAGTTATATGGGCAAGAGGGATGCAGCGGGCAAGAGCCGCTCAAAATGTAATAGGGGGGAAGGGGGGGAGTGGAGGGGCGGAGCCAGTTAGTGTGTCTATGCCAGGGACAAATTTAGGAGAGACTAGGGTGGTATTACTTAATATAAATACAATCACACTCATCTAAACCTTTATATTCCTATAGAGGCGGCCTAGAGTCATATAATATATTGTCAGATGGAGGGGGTCGTCAGATTAATTGGAGACTAGGGGGCTTGGGGGACTTCTGGGTGAGCCCCTCTCCTGGGGGAGTGCCACCTCTAGGCGATGTTGGAGAGGGAGAAGGGATATGACCCGCAGGCATAAGTACCGGCGGGAAAGGGAGGAGAGAGGCTCAATCAAGAAGACTATTATGTGCTAGAGATGTGAATAAGAGCATAGATAAACTAGGGATTACAGTTGTATAGTCACAGAAAATTATAGTCAATAACACATATAAATATAACACAACACTTAGGTAAAAGAGAGATCACGTGCACCCATATAGACAACAATAATTATTAAACACATTATAAAGAACCGGAATATACTAGGGAGAGTCTAAATTACATGCATGCTCACTGACATTACTACGGATAATATGACACCGTACATACTGTCAGTTAGTACCCAGATACTTTGAACAAATTTAGTTATTTTATCTTATAACTTGTAGCACAACATATGTCTAGCGCCTTGCAGTCAAAGCCCACACGCCTTTATAAGTAAGGGATAAAAACTTATATGCTGGACCGTGCTTTCCCAGTAGACACGGCCCAGCAGCATCTATAAATGGACCTTATCGTCATCAAATAATATACCCTGCTTACTAATAGGGATATGGGCACCTTACGAGCTGTGAGCTTTACTAGTACTATAAAAGTGATGTGGCAACATTTGAACATACATATAAAAAGCTTCAGCATGAACATGGAAGTTAGTTAATAACACATGTAAAACAAAACAGGGATAATTCTGAGAGAAAATATAGATTATGAGAGACTTTTATGCTAAAATCTAAGTGGCTTCAGGCACAAAATAATTAAACCCTAATATTACATGAAAGGATACCGGCCACTATTGGTCTGGGATTACAATAGGTACTCTGTATGCTTCATATGGGGTAATTATAGCGCAATAATGTCCGAAACAGATGATATAGTTCTGGGTTACCTTTTAGGGATAGAAAAATTAGGCTTGTTCAAAAAGATCATAAAACACACATTCTATAATGGACCACAATAATAATAACAGCATAGTATGTAAAACATAGGAGATATGTAAATATCCAATTGTACATAAATGTTTTGTTAATCAACTGAAATTTAGACATGGTACTATCTTATAAGTTAGGGGGTTATTTAGGACAGAACTAGAAATAAATGAGACTGACCTAGCATATTTAAGGGAATCCATCAGGAAATGAAGTTAGATCAGATAATAAACTTAAAACTAACTTTTAAACAGAATGAGAACTAACTTCAATTAAGTCATTAGAGGCAGTAGTAAACTTCAATAGGTTAACCCACTCCAGACCTTCTATGGCTAGGCGTTGGCTGTGATAGTATAATGATGAAACACAAGCCAGGACTACACAAAACTGCGACTGTGGGGCTGCGGCATTCTTCTGAAAGAGACTCCTCACATAACTGTGACAAATTTTTCTCCCAGCATCTGGTGTCAAAGTCAAAGTTCTCCTGACTCAACAGTGAACTGCCTGACACAGGAAGGTTTAAGCAGGGCGTAATAAGGCAAAAATTCTATATCTAATGCTCAATCTTCTAGGGCTGGGTAAGAGCTCAGCTAACCCTGAAATTATATTCAAGTGAGGGGTAAGCAATATTAGAACTAATGCAGAACAATAAACATAACAATATAGTATTAAACATAACCTCCTATACCTAAAAAAAAAGATATTGCAGTATGAGACATAATTAGTAACTGAGTCTAAGTGTCAGGCTAATATTTAACGACCTCACTGTATACACTCAAATGGTAGGAGCTGTAAAGACAAGGGAGATAGATAGTATAAACAGGAGGAAAAGGGTTACTAGTAATCACAATAGCATTAAACAAACATATCCCCATGAGGCTGCAGTCCATGTCATAATCTGTGCATACATATGTCCATACATCAAACCCAAGGATCTTCATCAAGATATGTCTACAACAAGGACTCTACAAATGTGTCAACTGTACTTAAATGCTTGTATGTGCAGTCTCCAGTGTTAGAAACACTACCCGATCCCAGATCTAGTAGTAATAATGAGCCCGTAGCCAATAACATAAGGACCATGAAAAGGACAGTGGCACTGATAACGGGGCCTCATCCATATCGAAGCCACCACAACACCACAGGAGAGCTGCACCTGGGATCTGAAGATGATACTTGACCTAGAGTTCCCAGAGAAAGGAGCAGAAGTGGATGTGTCCTCTAAATTGTGGGATCGGTCCGCAGCTCTCTGAAGTTTCCTGCGACTTCTCAGTTTAGGGTAGTTTAGTGCCAAACTAATGTCCGTAGGACTGGGCTCAATTATTCTTTCATGCCAAATAGTTAGCCGTATTCCCTCCTTGCGGTGCACGTCCAGCAGCGGTTTGACCGTTTCCAGTGTCACGGGAAAACTCATGTGTTCCAGTATAGGATCCGCCATGTTGGCCGCCTCAGTAAACACTGCAGGTCTCATACCCCTACTGGGTTAGAGTAGGGGTATGTGGGTGGTGGGTTTTAATGTTGGGGGGGGTTGTATTTTTTTTAACATGCAAAAGAGCTGAATACTTTGGGGCATGCCCCCCAAAAGGCCCTTTTAAGGGCTGGTAAGGTAATAGAGCTGTTAACTTTCATAATTTAGAATAGGGTAGGGCATTTTTTTATTTTGGGGGGCTTTGTTATTTTATTAGGGGGCTTAGATTAGGTGTAATTAGCTTAAAAATCTTGTAATATTTTTTTATTTTTTGTAACATTTTTTTTTTATTTTTTGTACTTTAGTTAGTTTATTTAATTGTATTTAATTGTAGGTATTTGTAGTTAATTAATTTAATTTATTTAATGATAGTGTAGTGTTAGGTTTAATTGTAACTTAGGTTAGGATTTATTTACAAGTAATTTTGTATTTCTTTTAGCTAGGTAGTTATTAAATAGTTAATAACTATTTAATAACTATTCTACCTAGTTAAAAGAAATACAAAGTTACTTGTAAAATAAATATAAATCCTAAAATAGCTACAATGTAATTAATAATTACATTGTAGCTATCTTACGCCTAGATTTAGAGTTGGGCGGTAGCCGTGAAAACCAGCGTTAGAGGCTCCTAACGCTGGTTTTTACCGCCCTCTGGTATTTGGAGTCAGTCAGGAAAGGGTCTAACGCTCACTTTTCAGCCGCGACTTTTCCATACCGCAGATCCCCCTACGCCATTTGCGTATCCTATCTTTTCAATGGGATCTTTCTAACGCCGGTATTTAGAGTCTTGGCTGAAGTGAGCGTTAGAAATCTAACGACAAAACTCCAGCCGCAGAAAAAAGTCAGTAGTTAAGAGCTTTCTGGGCTAACACCGGTTCATAAAGCTCTTAACTACTGTGCTCTAAAGTACACTAACACCCATAAACTACCTATGTACCCCTAAACCGAGGTCCCCCCACATCGCCGCCACTCGATTAAATTTTTTTAACCCCTAATCTGCTGACCGCCACCTACGTTATACTTATGTACCCCTAATCTGCTGCCCCTAACACCGCCGACCCCTATATTATATTTATTAACCCCTAACCTGCCCCCCACAACGTCGCCGCCACCTACCTACACCTATTAACCCCTAATCTGCCGAGCGGACGGCACCGCTACTATAATAAAGTTATTAACCCCTAATCTGCCTCACTCCCGCCTCAATAACCCTATAATAAATAGTATTAACCCCTAATCAGCCCTCCCTAACATCGCCGACACCTAACTTCAAACATTAACCCCTAATCTGCCGACCGGAGCTCACTGCTATTCTAATAAATTTTTTAACCCCTAAAGCTAAGTCTAACCCTAACACTAACACCCCCCTAAGTTAAATATAATTTAAATCTAACGAAATAAATTAACTCTTATTATATAAATTATTCCTATTTAAAGCTAAATACTTACCTGTAAAATAAACCCTATTTTAGGATTAATATTTATTTTACACGCAACTTTGTATTTATTTTAATCAGGTACAATAGCTATTAAATAGTTAATAACTATTTAATAGCTAAAATAGTTAAAATAATTACAAAATTACCTGTAAAATAAATCCTAACCTAAGTTACAATTAAACCTAACACTACACTATCAATAAATTAATTAAATACAATATCTACAAATAAATACAATGAAATAAAACTAACTAAAGTACAAAAAATAAAAAAGAACTAAGTTACAAAAAATAAAAAAATATTTACAAACATTAGAAAAATATTACAACAATTTTAAACTAATTACACCTACTCTAATCCCCCTAATAAAATAACAAAGACCCCCAAAATCTTCTTCCATCTTCTTCCCAGCCGACGCGGATCCATCCTCTTCTAACGACGCCTACTAGCCGAATGACGGTTCCTTTAAATGACGTCATCCAAGATGGCGTCCGTCGAATTCCGATTGGCTGATAGGATTCTATCAGCCAATCGGAATTAAGGTAGGAAAATTCTGATTGGCTGATGGAATCAGCCAATCAGATTCAAGTTCAATCCGATTGGCTGATCCGATCAGCCAATCAGATTGAGCTCGCATTCTATTGGCTGTTCCGATCAGCCAATAGAATGCAAGCTCAATCTGATTGGCTGATTCCATCAGCCAATCAGAATTTTCCTACCTTAATTCCGATTGGCTGATAAAATCCTATCAGCCAATCGGAATTCGACGGACGCCATCTTGGATGACGTCATTTAAAGGAACCGTCATTCGGCTAGTAGGCGTCGTTAGAAGAGGATGGATCCGCGTCGGCTGGGAAGAAGATGGCTCCGCTCCGCTCCGCTCCACTCCGGAAGAAAGAAGATTGAAGATGCTGCTTGATAGAAGACTTCATCCCGATGATGGACTTCCGACTTCAGCCCGATGATGGATTTCTTCAGCCACCGCTTGGATCAAGACTTCAGCCGGAGGATGGACGTCACTCTTCAGCCCCCCGCTTGGGCTTGGATGAACACTTCCGAGGCTTGGATCAAGACTTCCGAGGACGGATCGGTGAACCTGGTATGGTGAAGATAAGGTAGGAAGATCTTCAGGGGCTTAGTGTTAGGTTTATTTAAGGGGGGTTTGGGTTAGATTAGGGGTATGTGGGTGGTGGGTTGTAATGTTGGGGGGGTATTATATGTTTTTTTTACAGACAAAAGAGCTGAATTCTTTGGGGCATGCCCCGCAAATGGCCCTTTTAAGGGCTGGTAAGGTAAAAAAGCTTTTCTATTTTAATTTTAGAATAGGGTAGGGCATTTTTTTATTTTGGGAGTCTTTGTTATTTTATTAGGGGGCTTAGAGTAGGTGTAATTAGTTTAAAATTGTTGTATACTTTTCTAATGTTTGTAAATATTTTGTTATTTTTTGTAACTTAGTTCTTTTTTATTTTTTGTACTTTAGTTAGTTTATTTCATTGTATTTATTTGTAGGTATTGTATTTAATTAATTTATTGATAGTGTAGTGTTAGGTTTAATTGTAGATAATTGTAGGTATTTTATTTAATTAATTTATTGATAGTGTAGTGTTAGGTTTAATTGTAACTTAGGTTAGGATTTATTTTACAGGTAATTTTGTAATTATTATTTATTTTTTTTTAGCCTTAAAAAGCAGCGTTGAGAGGTCCCAACGCTGCTTTTTATCTTTATCTTTTTATTGAAGTCAAAAAACAGTACAACAGTATAAGATATGTCAGAAAACATTCACAAAACAATGTGTACAGAGCATAATTAGGAGACAATGTATTCTAGAATCACAAACATTTCCGTACAATATGGGTCATCACATAAAGAGACTTCAGTTTTGTTTTAGAGTATAACAGATGTAGTATAAGCAAAAATGATCCTCTCCTAGCTATATACAAAGACAAGTAAGGTAGCTAATCAGATGAGGGTAGAACTAGGGAGGGGGTGACTCTATAGTTATATGGGCAAGAGGGATGCAGCGGGCAAGAGCCGCTCAAAATGTAATAGGGGGAAGGGGGGGAGTGGAGGGGCGGAGCCAGTTAGTGTGTCTACGCCAGGGACAAATTTAGGAGAGACTAGGGTGGTATTACTTAATATAAATACAATCACACTCATCTAAACCTTTATATTCCTATAGAGGCGGCCTAGAGTCATATAATATATTGTCAGATGGAGGGGGTCGTCAGATTAATTGGAGACTAGGGGGCTTGGGGGACTTCTGGGTGAGCCCCTCTCCTGGGGGAGTGCCACCTCTAGGCGATGTTGGAGAGGGAGAAGGGATATGACCCGCAGGCATAAGTACCGGCGGGAAAGGGAGGAGAGAGGCTCAATCAAGAAGACTATTATGTGCTAGAGATGTGAATAAGAGCATAGATAAACTAGGGATTACAGTTGTATAGTCACAGAAAATTATAGTCAATAACACATATAAATATAACACAACACTTAGGTAAAAGAGAGATCACGTGCACCCATATAGACAACAATAATTATTAAACACATTATAAAGAACCGGAATATACTAGGGAGAGTCTAAATTACATGCATGCTCACTGACATTACTACGGATAATATGACACCGTACATACTGTCAGTTAGTACCCAGATACTTTGAACAAATTTAGTTATTTTATCTTATAACTTGTAGCACAACATATGTCTAGCGCCTTGCAGTCAAAGCCCACACGCCTTTATAAGTAAGGGATAAAAACTTATATGCTGGACCGTGCTTTCCCAGTAGACACGGCCCAGCAGCATCTATAAATGGACCTTATCGTCATCAAATAATATACCCTGCTTACTAATAGGGATATGGGCACCTTACGAGCTGTGAGCTTTACTAGTACTATAAAAGTGATGTGGCAACATTTGAACATACATATAAAAAGCTTCAGCATGAACATGGAAGTTAGTTAATAACACATGTAAAACAAAACAGGGATAATTCTGAGAGAAAATATAGATTATGAGAGACTTTTATGCTAAAATCTAAGTGGCTTCAGGCACAAAATAATTAAACCCTAATATTACATGAAAGGATACCGGCCACTATTGGTCTGGGATTACAATAGGTACTCTGTATGCTTCATATGGGGTAATTATAGCGCAATAATGTCCGAAACAGATGATATAGTTCTGGGTTACCTTTTAGGGATAGAAAAATTAGGCTTGTTCAAAAAGATCATAAAACACACATTCTATAATGGACCACAATAATAATAACAGCATAGTATGTAAAACATAGGAGATATGTAAATATCCAATTGTACATAAATGTTTTGTTAATCAACTGAAATTTAGACATGGTACTATCTTATAAGTTAGGGGGTTATTTAGGACAGAACTAGAAATAAATGAGACTGACCTAGCATATTTAAGGGAATCCATCAGGAAATGAAGTTAGATCAGATAATAAACTTAAAACTAACTTTTAAACAGAATGAGAACTAACTTCAATTAAGTCATTAGAGGCAGTAGTAAACTTCAATAGGTTAACCCACTCCAGACCTTCTATGGCTAGGCGTTGGCTGTGATAGTATAATGATGAAACACAAGCCAGGACTACACAAAACTGCGACTGTGGGGCTGCGGCATTCTTCTGAAAGAGACTCCTCACATAACTGTGACAAATTTTTCTCCCAGCATCTGGTGTCAAAGTCAAAGTTCTCCTGACTCAACAGTGAACTGCCTGACACAGGAAGGTTTAAGCAGGGCGTAATAAGGCAAAAATTCTATATCTAATGCTCAATCTTCTAGGGCTGGGTAAGAGCTCAGCTAACCCTGAAATTATATTCAAGTGAGGGGTAAGCAATATTAGAACTAATGCAGAACAATAAACATAACAATATAGTATTAAACATAACCTCCTATACCTAAAAAAAAAGATATTGCAGTATGAGACATAATTAGTAACTGAGTCTAAGTGTCAGGCTAATATTTAACGACCTCACTGTATACACTCAAATGGTAGGAGCTGTAAAGACAAGGGAGATAGATAGTATAAACAGGAGGAAAAGGGTTACTAGTAATCACAATAGCATTAAACAAACATATCCCCATGAGGCTGCAGTCCATGTCATAATCTGTGCATACATATGTCCATACATCAAACCCAAGGATCTTCATCAAGATATGTCTACAACAAGGACTCTACAAATGTGTCAACTGTACTTAAATGCTTGTATGTGCAGTCTCCAGTGTTAGAAACACTACCCGATCCCAGATCTAGTAGTAATAATGAGCCCGTAGCCAATAACATAAGGACCATGAAAAGGACAGTGGCACTGATAACGGGGCCTCATCCATATCGAAGCCACCACAACACCACAGGAGAGCTGCACCTGGGATCTGAAGATGATACTTGACCTAGAGTTCCCAGAGAAAGGAGCAGAAGTGGATGTGTCCTCTAAATTGTGGGATCGGTCCGCAGCTCTCTGAAGTTTCCTGCGACTTCTCAGTTTAGGGTAGTTTAGTGCCAAACTAATGTCCGTAGGACTGGGCTCAATTATTCTTTCATGCCAAATAGTTAGCCGTATTCCCTCCTTGCGGTGCACGTCCAGCAGCGGTTTGACCGTTTCCAGTGTCACGGGAAAACTCATGTGTTCCAGTATAGGATCCGCCATGTTGGCCGCCTCAGTAAACACTGCAGGTCTCATACCCCTACTGGGTTAGAGTAGGGGTATGTGGGTGGTGGGTTTTAATGTTGGGGGGGGTTGTATTTTTTTTAACATGCAAAAGAGCTGAATACTTTGGGGCATGCCCCCCAAAAGGCCCTTTTAAGGGCTGGTAAGGTAATAGAGCTGTTAACTTTCATAATTTAGAATAGGGTAGGGCATTTTTTTATTTTGGGGGGCTTTGTTATTTTATTAGGGGGCTTAGATTAGGTGTAATTAGCTTAAAAATCTTGTAATATTTTTTTATTTTTTGTAACATTTTTTTTTTATTTTTTGTACTTTAGTTAGTTTATTTAATTGTATTTAATTGTAGGTATTTGTAGTTAATTAATTTAATTTATTTAATGATAGTGTAGTGTTAGGTTTAATTGTAACTTAGGTTAGGATTTATTTTACAAGTAATTTTGTATTTCTTTTAGCTAGGTAGTTATTAAATAGTTAATAACTATTTAATAACTATTCTACCTAGTTAAAATAAATACAAAGTTACCTGTAAAATAAATATAAATCCTAAAATAGCTACAATGTAATTATTAATTACATTGTAGCTATCTTACGCCTAGATTTAGAGTTGGGCGGTAGCCGTGAAAACCAGCGTTAGGAGCCTCTAACGCTGGTTTTTACCGCCCTCTGGTATTTGGAGTCAGTCAGGAAAGGGTCTAACGCTCACTTTTCAGCCGCGACTTTTCCATACCGCAGATCCCCCTACGCCATTTGCGTATCCTATCTTTTCAATGGGATCTTTCTAACGCCGGTATTTAGAGTCTTGGCTGAAGTGAGCGTTAGAAATCTAACGACAAAACTCCAGCCGCAGAAAAAAGTCAGTAGTTAAGAGCTTTCTGGGCTAACACCGGTTCATAAAGCTCTTAACTACTGTGCTCTAAAGTACACTAACACCCATAAACTACCTATGTACCCCTAAACCGAGGTCCCCCCACATCGCCGCCACTCGATTAAATTTTTTTAACCCCTAATCTGCTGACCGCCACCTACGTTATACTTATGTACCCCTAATCTGCTGCCCCTAACACCGCCGACCCCTATATTATATTTATTAACCCCTAACCTGCCCCCCACAACGTCGCCGCCACCTACCTACACCTATTAACCCCTAATCTGCCGAGCGGACGGCACCGCTACTATAATAAAGTTATTAACCCCTAATCTGCCTCACTCCCGCCTCAATAACCCTATAATAAATAGTATTAACCCCTAATCAGCCCTCCCTAACATCGCCGACACCTAACTTCAAACATTAACCCCTAATCTGCCGACCGGAGCTCACTGCTATTCTAATAAATTTTTTAACCCCTAAAGCTAAGTCTAACCCTAACACTAACACCCCCCTAAGTTAAATATAATTTAAATCTAACGAAATAAATTAACTCTTATTATATAAATTATTCCTATTTAAAGCTAAATACTTACCTGTAAAATAAACCCTATTTTAGGATTAATATTTATTTTACACGCAACTTTGTATTTATTTTAATCAGGTACAATAGCTATTAAATAGTTAATAACTATTTAATAGCTAAAATAGTTAAAATAATTACAAAATTACCTGTAAAATAAATCCTAACCTAAGTTACAATTAAACCTAACACTACACTATCAATAAATTAATTAAATACAATATCTACAAATAAATACAATGAAATAAAACTAACTAAAGTACAAAAAATAAAAAAGAACTAAGTTACAAAAAATAAAAAAATATTTACAAACATTAGAAAAATATTACAACAATTTTAAACTAATTACACCTACTCTAATCCCCCTAATAAAATAACAAAGACCCCCAAAATCTTCTTCCATCTTCTTCCCAGCCGACGCGGATCCATCCTCTTCTAACGACGCCTACTAGCCGAATGACGGTTCCTTTAAATGACGTCATCCAAGATGGCGTCCGTCGAATTCCGATTGGCTGATAGGATTCTATCAGCCAATCGGAATTAAGGTAGGAAAATTCTGATTGGCTGATGGAATCAGCCAATCAGATTCAAGTTCAATCCGATTGGCTGATCCGATCAGCCAATCAGATTGAGCTCGCATTCTATTGGCTGTTCCGATCAGCCAATAGAATGCAAGCTCAATCTGATTGGCTGATTCCATCAGCCAATCAGAATTTTCCTACCTTAATTCCGATTGGCTGATAAAATCCTATCAGCCAATCGGAATTCGACGGACGCCATCTTGGATGACGTCATTTAAAGGAACCGTCATTCGGCTAGTAGGCGTCGTTAGAAGAGGATGGATCCGCGTCGGCTGGGAAGAAGATGGCTCCGCTCCGCTCCGCTCCACTCCGGAAGAAAGAAGATTGAAGATGCTGCTTGATAGAAGACTTCATCCCGATGATGGACTTCCGACTTCAGCCCGATGATGGATTTCTTCAGCCACCGCTTGGATCAAGACTTCAGCCGGAGGATGGACGTCACTCTTCAGCCCCCCGCTTGGGCTTGGATGAACACTTCCGAGGCTTGGATCAAGACTTCCGAGGACGGATCGGTGAACCTGGTATGGTGAAGATAAGGTAGGAAGATCTTCAGGGGCTTAGTGTTAGGTTTATTTAAGGGGGGTTTGGGTTAGATTAGGGGTATGTGGGTGGTGGGTTGTAATGTTGGGGGGGTATTATATGTTTTTTTTACAGACAAAAGAGCTGAATTCTTTGGGGCATGCCCCGCAAATGGCCCTTTTAAGGGCTGGTAAGGTAAAAAAGCTTTTCTATTTTAATTTTAGAATAGGGTAGGGCATTTTTTTATTTTGGGAGTCTTTGTTATTTTATTAGGGGGCTTAGAGTAGGTGTAATTAGTTTAAAATTGTTGTATACTTTTCTAATGTTTGTAAATATTTTGTTATTTTTTGTAACTTAGTTCTTTTTTATTTTTTGTACTTTAGTTAGTTTATTTCATTGTATTTATTTGTAGGTATTGTATTTAATTAATTTATTGATAGTGTAGTGTTAGGTTTAATTGTAGATAATTGTAGGTATTTTATTTAATTAATTTATTGATAGTGTAGTGTTAGGTTTAATTGTAACTTAGGTTAGGATTTATTTTACAGGTAATTTTGTAATTATTATTTATTTTTTTTTAGCCTTAAAAAGCAGCGTTGAGAGGTCCCAACGCTGCTTTTTATCTTTATCTTTTTATTGAAGTCAAAAAACAGTACAACAGTATAAGATATGTCAGAAAACATTCACAAAACAATGTGTACAGAGCATAATTAGGAGACAATGTATTCTAGAATCACAAACATTTCCGTACAATATGGGTCATCACATAAAGAGACTTCAGTTTTGTTTTAGAGTATAACAGATGTAGTATAAGCAAAAATGATCCTCTCCTAGCTATATACAAAGACAAGTAAGGTAGCTAATCAGATGAGGGTAGAACTAGGGAGGGGGTGACTCTATAGTTATATGGGCAAGAGGGATGCAGCGGGCAAGAGCCGCTCAAAATGTAATAGGGGGAAGGGGGGGAGTGGAGGGGCGGAGCCAGTTAGTGTGTCTACGCCAGGGACAAATTTAGGAGAGACTAGGGTGGTATTACTTAATATAAATACAATCACACTCATCTAAACCTTTATATTCCTATAGAGGCGGCCTAGAGTCATATAATATATTGTCAGATGGAGGGGGTCGTCAGATTAATTGGAGACTAGGGGGCTTGGGGGACTTCTGGGTGAGCCCCTCTCCTGGGGGAGTGCCACCTCTAGGCGATGTTGGAGAGGGAGAAGGGATATGACCCGCAGGCATAAGTACCGGCGGGAAAGGGAGGAGAGAGGCTCAATCAAGAAGACTATTATGTGCTAGAGATGTGAATAAGAGCATAGATAAACTAGGGATTACAGTTGTATAGTCACAGAAAATTATAGTCAATAACACATATAAATATAACACAACACTTAGGTAAAAGAGAGATCACGTGCACCCATATAGACAACAATAATTATTAAACACATTATAAAGAACCGGAATATACTAGGGAGAGTCTAAATTACATGCATGCTCACTGACATTACTACGGATAATATGACACCGTACATACTGTCAGTTAGTACCCAGATACTTTGAACAAATTTAGTTATTTTATCTTATAACTTGTAGCACAACATATGTCTAGCGCCTTGCAGTCAAAGCCCACACGCCTTTATAAGTAAGGGATAAAAACTTATATGCTGGACCGTGCTTTCCCAGTAGACACGGCCCAGCAGCATCTATAAATGGACCTTATCGTCATCAAATAATATACCCTGCTTACTAATAGGGATATGGGCACCTTACGAGCTGTGAGCTTTACTAGTACTATAAAAGTGATGTGGCAACATTTGAACATACATATAAAAAGCTTCAGCATGAACATGGAAGTTAGTTAATAACACATGTAAAACAAAACAGGGATAATTCTGAGAGAAAATATAGATTATGAGAGACTTTTATGCTAAAATCTAAGTGGCTTCAGGCACAAAATAATTAAACCCTAATATTACATGAAAGGATACCGGCCACTATTGGTCTGGGATTACAATAGGTACTCTGTATGCTTCATATGGGGTAATTATAGCGCAATAATGTCCGAAACAGATGATATAGTTCTGGGTTACCTTTTAGGGATAGAAAAATTAGGCTTGTTCAAAAAGATCATAAAACACACATTCTATAATGGACCACAATAATAATAACAGCATAGTATGTAAAACATAGGAGATATGTAAATATCCAATTGTACATAAATGTTTTGTTAATCAACTGAAATTTAGACATGGTACTATCTTATAAGTTAGGGGGTTATTTAGGACAGAACTAGAAATAAATGAGACTGACCTAGCATATTTAAGGGAATCCATCAGGAAATGAAGTTAGATCAGATAATAAACTTAAAACTAACTTTTAAACAGAATGAGAACTAACTTCAATTAAGTCATTAGAGGCAGTAGTAAACTTCAATAGGTTAACCCACTCCAGACCTTCTATGGCTAGGCGTTGGCTGTGATAGTATAATGATGAAACACAAGCCAGGACTACACAAAACTGCGACTGTGGGGCTGCGGCATTCTTCTGAAAGAGACTCCTCACATAACTGTGACAAATTTTTCTCCCAGCATCTGGTGTCAAAGTCAAAGTTCTCCTGACTCAACAGTGAACTGCCTGACACAGGAAGGTTTAAGCAGGGCGTAATAAGGCAAAAATTCTATATCTAATGCTCAATCTTCTAGGGCTGGGTAAGAGCTCAGCTAACCCTGAAATTATATTCAAGTGAGGGGTAAGCAATATTAGAACTAATGCAGAACAATAAACATAACAATATAGTATTAAACATAACCTCCTATACCTAAAAAAAAAGATATTGCAGTATGAGACATAATTAGTAACTGAGTCTAAGTGTCAGGCTAATATTTAACGACCTCACTGTATACACTCAAATGGTAGGAGCTGTAAAGACAAGGGAGATAGATAGTATAAACTGGAGGAAAAGGGTTACTAGTAATCACAATAGCATTAAACAAACATATCCCCATGAGGCTGCAGTCCATGTCATAATCTGTGCATACATATGTCCATACATCAAACCCAAGGATCTTCATCAAGATATGTCTACAACAAGGACTCTACAAATGTGTCAACTGTACTTAAATGCTTGTATGTGCAGTCTCCAGTGTTAGAAACACTACCCGATCCCAGATCTAGTAGTAATAATGAGCCCGTAGCCAATAACATAAGGACCATGAAAAGGACAGTGGCACTGATAACGGGGCCTCATCCATATCGAAGCCACCACAACACCACAGGAGAGCTGCACCTGGGATCTGAAGATGATACTTGACCTAGAGTTCCCAGAGAAAGGAGCAGAAGTGGATGTGTCCTCTAAATTGTGGGATCGGTCCGCAGCTCTCTGAAGTTTCCTGCGACTTCTCAGTTTAGGGTAGTTTAGTGCCAAACTAATGTCCGTAGGACTGGGCTCAATTATTCTTTCATGCCAAATAGTTAGCCGTATTCCCTCCTTGCGGTGCACGTCCAGCAGCGGTTTGACCGTTTCCAGTGTCACGGGAAAACTCATGTGTTCCAGTATAGGATCCGCCATGTTGGCCGCCTCAGTAAACACTGCAGGTCTCATATTAGCTGTCCCTTTCATCGCTGAAGTAGTTTACCCTGCAAACTCAGCTCTGCAAGTGAGCATTAAATCATCATAGTTACGCTGCATTGACTCCTCAATGCGATTGAGCAACGCTTGTATCTGAGGATAAAAGTCCTCCATAATTTGTGACGCAGTAGATGGTTCTGTGTCCAGCAGTTTACTTCTGTTAGATCCGAGGTCACAACCACTAGCAATATCTTAAATAGCTGATATCTTTTGTGAGAGCCAGATGTTGCACGCCGTCATATGTGGAGCGTAGTGTAGACTTTAGTAAACAGGTAGAGCAGGGAAAGGGCGGCCATGCAGGCCCGATGCATTCTATTTTCTTCGCTGTGGGTATCTGATTTAGTGGATGGTTTCCAAGGGACCTGCGCCCATCAGTGTAAAGCTTAGCCTTTCCACTGTCGATTGGTGCTATCTAGGGACCAGGATCATGTGAAGTTCTCCATTAATGGCGAATATTAGGCTTTGGAACTACGGAGTATTAGGTTTCAGCAGCCATGTTAGTCAACGGCCGGCTCCGCCCCCCCATTTTGTAATTATTTTAACTATTTTAGCTATTAAATAGTTCTTAACTATTTAATAGCTATTGTACCTGGTTAAAATAAATACAAAGTTACCTGTAAAATAAATATAAATCCTAAAATAGCTATAATATAATTATAATTTATATTGTAGCTATATTAGGGTTTATTTTACAGATAAGTATTTAGCTTTAAATAGGAATAATTTATTTAATAAGAGTTAATTTATTTCGTTAGATTTAAATTATATTTAACTTAGGGGGGTGTTAGTGTTAGGGTTAGACTTAGCTTTAGGGGTTAATCCATTTATTACAGTAGCGGCGAGATTCGGTCGGCAGATTAGGGGTTAATAATTGAAGTTAGGTGTCGGCGATGTTAGGGAGGGCAGATTAGGGGTTAATACTATTTATTATAGGGTTATTGAAGCGGGAGTGAGGCCGATTAGGGGTTAATAACTTTATTATAGTAGCGGTGCGGTCCGCTCGGCAGATTAGGGGTTAATAAGTGTAGGCAGGTGGAGGCGACGTTGAGGGGGGCAGATTAGGGGTTAATAAATATAATATAGGGGTCGGCGGTGTTAGGCGCAGCAGATTAGGGGTACATAGCTATAATGTAGGTGGCAGCGGTGTACGGAGCGGCAGATTAGGGGTTAATAATAATATGCAGGGGTCAGCGATAGCGGGGGCGGCAGATTAGGGGTTAATAAGTGTAAGGTTAGGGGTGTTTAGACTCGGGGTTCATGTTAGGGTGTTAGGTGCAGACTTAGGAAGTGTTTCCGCATAGCAAACAATGGGGCTGCGTTAGGAGCTGAACGCTGCTTTTTTGCAGGTGTTAGTTTTTTTTCCAGCTCAAACAGCCCCATTGTTTTCTATGGGGGAATCGTGCACGAGCATGTTTTTGAAGCTGGCCGCGTCCGTAAGCACCGCTGGTATCGAGAGTTGAAGTTGCGGTAAATATGCTCTACGCTCCTTTTTTGGAGCCTAACGCAGCCATTCTGTGAACTCTAAATACCAGCGGTATTTAAAAGGTGCGGCCAGAAAAAAGCATGCGTAGCTAACGCACCCCTTTGGCCCTCAAAACTCTAAATCTAGGCGATAGGTTTTATTTTACAGGTAAGTATTTACTTTTAAATAGGAATAATTTATTTAATTATAGTGTAGTGTTAGGTGTAATTGTAACTTAGGTTAGTTTTTATTTTACAGGTAAATTTGTCTTTATTTTATCTAGGTAGCTATTAAATAGTTAATAACTATTTAATAGCTATTGTACCTAGTTAAAATAAATTGAAATTTGCCTGTAAAATAAAAATAAATCCTAAAATAGCTACAATATAATTATTAGTTATATTGTAGCTATATTAGGGTTTATTTTATAGGTAAGTATTTAGTTTTAAATAGGATTAATTTAGTTAATAATAGTAATTTTATTTAGATTTATTAAAATAATATTTAAGTTAGGGGGGTGTTAGGGTTAGGGTTAGACTTAGGTTTAGGGGTTAATTAGTTTAATATAGATGGCGACGGTATAGGGGGGCAGGATAGGGGTTAATAAATTTACTATAGGTGGCGACGGTGTGGGGGGGGGGCAGATTAGGGGTTAATAAGTTTAATATAGGTGGCGGCGGGGTCCGGGAGCGGCGGTTTAGGGGTTAAACAATTTATTTAGTTGCGTTGGGGTACGGGATCGGCAGGATAGGGGTTAATAAATTTATTATAGGTGGCAGCGATATAGGAGGGGCAGGATAGGGGTTAATAAGGTTAATATAGGTGGCGGCGGGGTCCGGGATCGGCGGTTTAGGGGTTAAACAATTTATTTAGTTGCGGCGGGGTACGGGATCGGCAGGATAGGGGTTAATAAATTTATTATAGGTGGCGACGGTGTAGGGGGGGCAGATTAGGGGTTAATATAGGTGGCGGCGGGGTCCGGGAGCGGCGGTTTAGGGGTTAAACAATTTATTTAGTTGCGGCGGATTGAAAACCAGGTACGCTGGGCCGGAAAAGTGCCGAGCGTACCTGGTAGTCATTTGATAACTCCCAAAAGTAGTCAGATTGTGCCGAACTTGCGTTCGGAACATCTGGAGTGACGTAAGAATCGATCTGTGTCGGACTGAGTCCGGCGGATCGAAGCTTACGTCACTATATTCTACTTTTGCTGGGCAGCAGGGCTTGATAACTAAGGCGAATCAGCCTTGCCACAAATACGCTGCGAAATTCCAACGTATTTGAGGTTGACGGCTTGATAACTAGAGGCCCAAGTATATTTCTTTAAATTTCCACATAGCATAACTGATAAAAAAATGTGATCCATAGTTCTTCACATGACCCTTTTCTACACTTCATATTTCTCTACAACTTTCCTCGCCAAGCGCTATTCTCTGACAGAACCCAGCAGCAGTGGTGTCATTTTTTGTGCTGTACTTTTGCTATAATTTATTTTCAAAGAGAGGAAATATATTTTGATTTTAAACCCCAATTCAAAAGAATTTTTTTTATTTTAGTTTGTGGGCCTTTGGTGTGTGCAAGCAATGAAATTGTTTATTGGAATTTTGTGAATATGTTTAGTGATTGCTGTGTCTCCAGGAGACTGTTTAAGCCTGGAGGAATAATGATTGTTAAAAGATATGATTTTAAGGGGGGCGGAGCTAGCCGTTAAAGAAGCAAGTCGTGTTCCTATGAAGCTCCTGAAATTAACTACTTTACTTCAGCTAATATCCTCAAAATCTATCTTCAAATTGTATTAATTTACATCTTAGAAGGAACAGTAGTGAAATCTGGGCTGAGGAAACCTCGGAAGAGTTGAGATCCGAAAGAAGATTTACATTTTTATTAAACATCAACTCTGAGACGTTACACATCTTAAAATAGAGAACCGTTAATGTGACCGGACAGCAGTGAACTTTTCAAAGAATACTCTCACTCCTTATAACAGTTACAGTGCTTAATTTAAACACCCATACGGAGAACACTTCAAAAGGGCTGTTGAACTACCTCAGAACTGAATCCTAACAAAGATGGCGACGGTCTTATTCTTATTACAACAGTTAGGGGAAAAGATGGATGCCCACTTCCTTAAGCTACGGGAAGAGCTTCTGCTGGAGCGGAACACTGCAGGAGAGGATTCTAAACCCCCCACACAGCAATCTCTGCATTTAGATCAGATACCACTCAGCTCCCGCTTCTTTCAATCACAAGAGCCCATATATGAGAACAACATCTCCCATATAAGTGTGGGCGCACACCTACCTACCATCTTGGTGGGAGTCGTCCTGTCTTCTTGGAGCGCATCCCCTAGAGCAGAGACACCGGATTCTGATCCCAGCAGCAGTGGGCACCTTGCAGAGCCGGAGGTCTCTGTCGACACCTCTGACCGCAACGACTCAGGAACCTCCTCCTCAATTCTACCACCCGTTGACAGCAGGACTCCAGAATATGAACAGAGTTCGCCAGCATGCTCTACTTCAGAGGTTTATGGAAACCCCCCACGGACAGCGCTCTCTCTATCTGGGTCATCAGCTTCTGATTCCCTCACCTCTGCATGTCTACCGGACACTAAGCATGATGACTTAGCGACCACGGCGCCATTAATGAAGCAGTTTTTGATCATGGTGGGGGTCAACACGCTCCAACATCACTTCAATAATTCCTTACTCCCTACAGAGTACCAGCAGCTGACATTCCGATTCATACTTCAGCCCTTCAGCGACAAAGGGCTAAAAAGAGGAGTCAGCTGAGGCCTTTGGGACATAATATCGGATGAAGGTTTGACTGCCACTTATCCTAGCCCCTCTTTTTCCTAATGCTTCTTTTCGGACATACTCAAGAAACGGGTACTAACAGCACATACCTGTTACCACTATGTACACCTAACATACCTGGGTACTCCTTTTTGACAATAGTTAGCTGTTATTGACTGTTACTGTTTATTAAACTGGGTAGATAGTTTAAAAGTATTGATACCTGGCTAATGTTATCTCTGGAATATATTCTCACCACTCTATTCTGTCAAAACAGATGTTACTCACAGAAGGACGCTTGATATTCCTTGAGGGAGTAATTACACCTCAGTTACTAAATTGCTCAGGATATTGTATGTCTCTGTAGGAGGATAAGATAGCTATAACAGTCCTGATACTTAGATCTATCTTTAACAAAATGCCGTTTTAGAATACATATCATGTTATTTGATGCCTGTTTAAAAATATATTGTTACTGCAGGGCACACATAGCATATACAGTTGGTTTCTTAACAGAAGTTGTATTAGCTATATAGAATGTTGTCTTATACCTATTTCTTGAATACCTACACACTCTATTGCATTTGGAGCTCTAATGTACATACAAAACACACCTACATTTTACTGCTTGACAGTAGGATCGCCTCAAACACACAGGTGAGATACAGATGACATACAGTGCAGCCTAATAGTAGGATGTCTCATACCCACTTCAGATGATACAACCATCCTGGAAATTTTTCTCACCTTCAGTGTACTCTACCTAGCTCCCTCACATAGCACTGATACACAGGCGAGGTAAAACACAATAGGGCAGTTCAGAAGCTACTAAGGTCACACCACTAGGAGAATATTCATAAGATCCAGCTAGGAGAAACAGTAGTCTACTCAGTAAAGGACATATGATAATTAGACCTTTGATTAAACACGCTCCCCATGCAGGAACCTTGCTGTACCTAAAATATTGGTCCCCGCTGGGCCCCTCTTCTTCCTTTCCCGCAGGTACCTGTGACCTGCGGGTCATACTCACTCCCCCTTTACCCACATTGCCTAAAGCTGGCACTTACCCCAGAAGAGGGGCTCATACAGCAAACCCTTGCATTATACATTTACTAATATTCCTCTCTATGCATAATTTAATCGTTAAATATGTAATTAGAAAACAAGCCTTTCAATAGCTCAGTCCCCACTACTAAACTGGCACTCTAGTTAGCTCCGCCTCTCATCCCTTTTATCCCATCCCCTTCTATCTCCCTTTTTTCTAATAGGAGCGGCTCTAGCCCGCTGAACTCTTTCCTCTCTTTCCTAGACCACCGTGGTCTGACAAAACCCAAATAAACACTACCCCACACCGGCTTCTATCCTCTGAACAGATAAACCTATAAATCCTCTACACAGTAAGGTGTGGGCCCCATATATCTGACATAAACTATAAAACTGAGGTTCCATTATTTTATACATAAACACATATTCTATTACTGACATTCCTGCTTTATTTGGCTAATTATAACGATTCCATATATCTCTGTAAGTTGTTATTATCTGTCTTTCTATAAGGGGGTTATGAATGTGAGACATAGATGTACTTTTCATAGCTATTGTTTACGTCTTCCCCCAAAAGCATATGGCATATAACTCAAGACTTGCTATTTCCTTGCTTTATGAACATGTTTATATTACAGGGATATATTTCCCAGAAGTGAGCTATTTTTGTTAATGGATGAATATGTTTTGTAATTCTTGTTATAACCTCAATAAAAAAGTTTTGGGAAAAAAAAATAAAAGATATGATTTTAAACTTCTCTGAGGCAAATATCCCATTTTATTTTAAAAGTCTGGAATCAACAGTTTGATCTTAAATGGGATATTTGCTTCTGAGAAGTAATTTTAAAGTTAATGTACTTTTTTGTTTTATACTTGCAGTTGCAGGCTGAAAATTATATGTATTAATAAAGTTTGTGTTTGGTTATTTTCATTTCAATCAAAGAAAGATTTTTTGTAAGCTGTCTAGTTTATTATACTGCTCCATTTAAGGGGTTTAACATTATCTGAGAACTGGATTAATGACTGTCTGATGATGTGATTCATCTTTATGTTCCAAGCCCTACTAATGTATTTCAGGCTGAGACTCATCTTATGCAACTATACACTATTTGATATTTAATGTTGTTGTTTCACTAGCTGCATATCAGTTATTTAAAGGGACACTAAACCCACATTTTTTTCTTTCATGATTCAGATAGAGCATGACATTTTAAGCAACTTTCTAATTTACTCCTATAGTCAATTTTTCTTCGTTCTCTTGCTATCTTTATTTAAAAAGCAGGAATGTAAATCGTAGCAGCCAGCCCATTTTAGGTTCAGCACAATGGATAGTGCTTGCTTATTGGTGGCTGACATTTACCCACCAATAAGCAAGCATAACCCAGGTTCTCAACCAAAAGGGAGCCGGCTCCTATGAATCACATTCCTGCTTTTTAAATATAGATAGCAAGAGAACGAAGAAAAATTGATCATAGGAGTAAATTAGAAAGTTGCTTAAAATTGCATGCTCTATCTGAATTATGAAAGAAAAAAAATAGTGTTTAGTGTCCCTTTAATGACAGTTGCTTGTTGTTTAAAAGGACAGTGTACTTTTTTCCCTTAATGTGTTTCCAATGATTTGTTATACCAGCTGCCTACAGAGTATAACATTTATGTAAAAATGCTGCTTTATTTTATTTATTGAAGAGAACAGTGTTTACATGTCTAATGTCCATGTGTGTTTACGTGTGTGTGTGTGTGACACACACAAACCCACAATCTCACACTTGTATACAATATGCAAAGTTGCAGAAATGTATAAGTATGCCGCTGTTTCATAATATGTTATTAATATATATGTAAATTGTGTCCTCAAATCCATGGAGATTGCTATTGCATAGTATAGTGTTTGTATTTGCACTGAGCAGCACATTATTCCATGAATAAGGTTTAGGGACAGTCAAGTCCAAACAAAAACTTTCATGTTTCAAATAGGGCATGTCATTTTAAACAACTTTCCAATTTACTTTTATCCCCAATTTTGCTTTGATCTCTTGGTATTCTTAGTTGAAAGCTAAACCTGGTGGTTCATATGCTAATTTCTTAGATCTTGAAGGCCGCCTCTAATCTAAATGCATTTTGATAGTTTTTCACCACTAGAGGGCATTAGTTCACGTGTTTCATATAGATAACATTGATCTCATGCAAGTGAATTTACCATGGAGACAGCTCTGATTGGCTAAAATGCAAGTCTGTCAAAAAAACTGAAATAAGGGGGCAGTCTGCTGAGGCTTAGATACAAGGTAATTACAGAGGTAAAACATGTATAATTATAACTGTGTTGGTTATGCAAAACTGGGGAATTGGTAATTAAGGGATTATCTATATTTTAAAACAAAAATTCTGGTGTTGACTGTCCCTTTAATAGATTGCGTGTCCATTTGATTTATGCTTTAGTGTATTATTATTATCAGGTATTTGTAGAGCACCAACAGGTTCCGCAGCGCTAATGTATTCTTATACTGTAAGAAATTCGTTGAATTTTAGGATTTGTCGTTAAATTTTAATTTAAACTTTCATGGATCCGATAGAGAATATACTTTTATTATCAAATTGGCTATATTTTGCTGTTATCCTTTGTTAAAAAATACCTAGGTAGGCTAAGGATCAGCAGTGCATTACTGTGACCGTAAGATAGCTAGGGATTGGTGATCTTTAAGTTAGCAACATTAACCAATTTTTTTTTTATCATTATTATTTTGGTGGTAAGCACTACTAGTAATGATGAGGATGAGTTGATGCCTAATAATAATAATTATTATTTTTATAATCCTTATGATAATGAAAAGAAGGGCAGATGAAAGAAATGAGTCAAATGTTTTCAAGAACAAAGCCTGTGCAAGGTTTAAGAATGAATGGCTTTTGCAGCTTGTAGAAGCTGAACTACCATCTTCACAACAAAAACAAAAAGTAACCATTGGCGATATTTTTACATACAGAGAAGAAAATGCTGATGTATGCAACATTTGTGTAGAAGCGAAAGCTGAGGGTGAGATGACTAGTGGAAAAACATGGGGAGAATGGAAGTTAGACTACCTGAAACGACATCTCAGCCAGAGAATACAAGTAGATACAGTTACCAAATGACGCAACCAGAAGAAAGGTGGCCTTTTGAGAATGTTAAAGGAAACTGAAAACCAGCTTAAAGCAAGACTGGAACAAGATGCACGGAAGAAGTCTAATTCTGATATGGTAAAGGTACTAATTGATGACACTATCCTATCAATTAAAATTAATGCTTCAATGCATTCTGTGCAAGAAATTCATGCACATGTGTCCAAATATGCAAATGTATCAGAGAGTTGGCGCAGCGTTCGAATTTGTGGAGTGCATCAGCTTTGTACTTCAGAAACAAATAATGGGAGAATTAAGGAAAGCGGCTTTCCATACCTTAATTGCTGATGAAAGTACAGACATAACTGTACAGAAAATGTTAATTTGTTATATAAAATTTCGTCCAGAAAATGAAACTTCCTATGAAACCATGTTTGCATGTATTCTGAAACTAACTGCATGTGACAGTGTCAGTATTGTTGAAGCAATCAAAAATTTTTTATAGCAACAGAAATCTGGATCTTCAAAAGATGGTAATGTTGACATCAGAAGGAGCACATGTCATGCTTGGGAAGAATAATGGCGTGGCAGCAGTTCTTCGTCGAGAAATAGAACATCTATCAGAGCAACATTGTGTTGTCCACAGAGAAGACCTGGGGCTAGATCATGCATGGAAAAAAGTTCCAGTCATGAGGGAGATAGAAACACTGTTACGGACAGTATATTCAATGTTCTGTAGATCGTCTATTAAAAGAGGAAAGCTAGCAGAATTACCTAATGTCACAGAATGTGATGTTTTGTCATTTAGACCACTAAACGAAATGAGGTGGCTGTTGAGGCATTTTGCTGTAACTGCCTTAATGAGAAACTATGACGTTTTAACTCAGTATTGTAAAGATCAAGTTAATGAATGCGATCCGACCTGTAAGTACTGCCTGAAGATTTTGACCAATCAACAATATCGACTAGCATTAACTCTGCAAATTCCTTCAAAAAAGTTGTTTAAATACAATTGAAGCACTACAGTATGCAAAAGCAAAAAAAAAAGTTAAGGTCACAATATCTTGGCAATACTGTCTATTGGAGCGACAAAGTAAAATATCTGCTTTCATCTTCAAATTGTGAAATTGATACTACTCCTATTATTCGATTCATTGAAAGTGTGTGTACTCACTTGGACAAAAGATTTCCTGATGATGAGTTAAAAGAGTGGCAAGCTTTTGATCCTCTTGCAATGGCAAACTAAACCAATTTTGAAATTGGAGAAGAGAATGTTAAACTAATTATTAATAAATACTCATCTGCTACCATTACAAGTGCAACAGTAAATGAAAGCAAAACATCTTACAGCAATACCGTGATTTAAAATTTGTGGTTGCTGAAAAAGTAAAGAGTGGTTCTATTAAGTCATTCTCTGATATGTTCAACTACTTGCTTTTAAACGAAGATTTTGAAGAACTGTCAGTTGACATCTGTGGAACATTTCAAGCTTCTAGTGCTGATTGTGAACATGGATTCAGTGTTATGAATTCAATAAAATGTAAATCAAGAAATAGGCTGGAAGTTGATCATCTAGGTGACCTGATGAAGATCAAGACTTATCTTTCATCTGGATGTGAAATTCATCTAGAGAAGGTTTATAGTCACTGGATTTCTAATAAGGATAGAAGAGAGAGAGTCTGATAATCCTCAAATGTTTGTTATTGAGCTATGGTCTGAAATTGATGGGAGTAGTTTTATGTTCTTTTTTAGTCAAGTAGAGGTGTATTAAACTTTTTCAATTTCCTTTGAATTCTTTAAAAAAAGAGAGGCTTAAAATGTTTTTACTATTCATTTGGTTAATTATTCTGAGCTTATCCTACTCATTATAACTGGTTATGGTTGATATATGAATAATGTTTGTAATATATATTGAATAGTAATACCCAATTATATTTGAACCTGTGAGAATAAGACCAACTCTGGACAGGTTCTCAACTTTGTTTAGCCAGTGAATACTACAGTTCAGCACTATTTTGTCGTCTTTAACCATATTGTGGGCCTATAGTTGATGCCTTGTTATACACTTAGTTTGCAATTTGTATTGCATAGCCAATTAGCTAGTTACATGAGTAATTTATATTGCATAGCCAATTGACAGTGACTGTGAGAATAAGACGAAACTCTGGACAGGTTCTCAACTTTGTTTAGCCAGAGAATACTACAGTTCAGCACTTTATCTATATTTTGTCTTCTTTAACCAAATTTTGGGCCTATAGTTGATGCCTTAGTTATTATTATACAAACAGTTTGCAATTTGTATTGAAGAGCCAATTACATTTCATAGTGTATTAGTAAATGTGAGAATAAGACAAACTGAGGTTCTCAACTTAGTTTAAAAATATACTCCAGTTCAGCAGTTTATCTATATTTGGGCTTTAAACAAATTGTGGGCCTATAGTTGATATATTATTATGCCAATGTGATTCAATTGACCTAATTGATTAATCTTATTTGTGTTTATAACGACAACATATCATATGGTCATGGTTGGACTATGGTGGCAAATTTACGGCTAGATTTAGAGTTCTGCGGCCAAAGGGGTGTGTTAGCTACGCGTGCTTTTTTTCCTCCGCACCTTTTAAATATCGCTGGTATTTAGAGTTCACAGAATGGCTGCGTTTTCAGTGCGTTAGGCTCCAAAAAGGGAGCGTAGAGCATAATTTAACGCCACTGCAACTCTAAATTCCAGCGGTGCTTACGGACGCGGCCAGCTTCAAAAACGTGCTCATGCACGATTCCCCCATAGAAAACAATGGGTCCATTTGAGCTGAAAAAAACCTAACACCTGCAAAAAAGCAGCGTTCAGCTCCTAACGCAGCCCCATTGTTTTCTATGGGGAAACACTTCCTATGTCTGCACCTAACACTCTAACATGTACCCCGAGTCTAAACACCCCTAACCTTACACTTATTAACCCCTATTCTGCTGCCCCCGCTATCGCTGACACCTGCATATTTTTTTTAACCCCTAATCTTCCGCTCCGTAAACCGCCGCTACCTACATTATCCCTATGTACCCCTAATCTGCTGCCCCTAACACCGCCGACCCCTATATTATATTTATTAACCCCTAATCTGCCCCCACAACATCGCCTCCACCTACCTACAATAATTAACCCCTAATCTGCCGACCAAACCGCACCGCTACTATAATAAATGTATTAACCCCTAATCCGCCTCACTCCCGCCTCAATAACCCTATAATAAATAGTATTAACCCCTAATCTGCCCTCCCTAAAATCGCCGACACCTAACTTCAAACATTAACCCCTAATCTGCCGACCGGAGCTCACCGCTATTCTAATACATTTTTTAACCCCTAAAGCTAAGTCTAACCCTAACCCTAACACCCCCTAAATTAAATATAATTTAAATCTAACGAAATAAATTAACTATTATTAAATAACTTACTATTTAAAGCTAAATACTTACCTGTAAAATAAACCCTAATATAGCTACAATATAAATTATAATTATATATATTTTAGGATTAATATTTATTTTACAGGCAACTTTGTAATTATATTAACCAGGTACAATAGCTATTAAATAGTTAATAACTATTTAATAGTTACCTAGTTAAAATAATTACAAAATTACCTGTAAAATAAATCCTAACCTAAGTTACAATTAAACCTAACACTACACTATCAATAAATTAATTAAATACAATACCTACAAATAACTACAATTAAATAAACTAACTAAAGTACAAAAAAAAAAAGAACTAAGTTACAAAAAATAAAAAAATATTTACAAACATTAGAAAAATATTACAAAAATTTTAAACTAATTACACCTACTCTAAGCCCCCTAATAAAATAACAAAGCCCCCCAAAATAAAAAAATGCCCTACCCTATTCTAAATTAAAAAAGTTCAAAGCTCTTTTACCTTACCAGCCCTTAAAAGGACCTTTTGTGGGGCATGCCCCAAATAATTCAGCTCTTTTGCCTGTAAAAAAAAACATACAATACCCCCCCAACATTACAACCCACCACCCACATACCCCTAATCTAACCCAAACCCCCCTTAAATAAATCTAACACTAAGCCCCTGAAGGTCTTCCTACCTTATCTTCACCTCGCCGGGTATCACACCGATCCATCCTGACTCCGAAATCTTCATCCAAGCCCAAGCGGGGGCTGGCGATCCATAATCCGGCGGCTGAAGAGGTCCAGAAGAGGCTTCAAAGTCTTCATCCTATCCGGGAAGAAGAGGCGATCCAGACCGGCAACCATCTTGATCCAAGCGGCATCTTCTATCTTCATCCGATGAGGAACGGCTCTATCGTGAAGACCTACAGCGCGGATCAATCTTCTTCTTCCGACGTCCAACTGAAGAATGAAGGTTCCTTTAAGGGACGTCATCCAAGATGGCGTCCCTCGAATTCCGATTGGCTGATAGGATTCTATCAGCCAATCGGAATTAAGGTAGGAAAATTCTGATTGGCTGATGGAATCAGCCAATCAGAATCAAGTTCAATCCGATTGGCTGATCCAGTCAGCCAATCAGATTGAGCTTGCATTCTATTGGCTGTTCCGATCAGCCAATAGAATGCGAGCTCAATCTGATTGGCTGATCAGATCAGCCAATCGGATTGAACTTGATTCTGATTGGTTGATTCCATCAGCCAATCAGAATTTTCCTACCTTAATTCCGATTGGCTGATAGAATCCTATCTTGGATGACGTCCCTTAAAGGAACCTTCATTCTTCAGTTGGACGTCGGAAGAAGAAGATTGATCCGCGTTGGAGGTCTTCACGATGGAGCCGTTCCTCATTGGATGAAGATAGAAGATGCCGCTTGGATCAAGATGGTTGCCGGTCCGGATCGCCTCTTCTTCCCGGATAGGATGAAGACTTTGGAGCCTCTTCTGGACCTCTTCAGCCGCCGGATTATGGATCGCCAGCCCCCGCTTGGGCTTGGATGAAGATTTCGGAGCCAGGACGGATCAGTGTGATACCCGGCGAGGTGAAGATAAGGTAGGAAGATCTTCAGGGGCTTAGTGTTAGGTTTATTTAAGGGGGGTTTGGGTTAGATTAGGGGTATGTGGGTGGTGGGTTTTAATTTGGGGGGGTATTGTATGTGTTTTTTTTACAGGCAAAAGAGCTGAATTCTTTGGGGCATTCTATTGGCTGATCGGAACAGCCAATAGAATGCAAGCTCAATCTGATTGGCTGATTGGATCAGCCAATCGGATTGAACTTGATTCTGATTGGCTGATTCCATCAGCCAATCAGAATTTTCCTACCTTATTTCCGATTGGCTGATAGAATCCTATCAGCCAATCGGAATTCGAGGGACGCCATCTTGGATGACGTCCCTTAAAGGAACCTTCATTCTTCAGTTGGACGTCGGAAGAAGAAGATTGATCCGCGCTGGAGGTCTTCACGATGGAGCCGTTCCTCATCGGATGAAGATAGAAGATGCCGCTTGGATCAAGATGGTTGCCGGTCTGGATCGCCTCTTCTTCCCGGATAGGATGAAGACTTTGGAGCCTCTTCTGGACCTCTTCAGCCGCCGGATTATGGATCGCCAGCCCCCGCTTGGGCTTGGATGAAGATTTCGGAGCCAGGACGGATCGGTGTGATACCCGGCGAGGTGAAGATAAGGTAGGAAGATCTTCAGGGGTTTAGTGTTAGATTTATTTAAGGGGGGTTTGGGTTAGATTAGGGGTATGTGGGTGGTGGGTTGTAATGTTGGGGGGGTATTGTATGTTTTTTTTTACAGGCAAAAGAGCTGAATTATTTGGGGCATGCCCCACAAAAGGTCCTTTTAAGGGCTGGTAAGGTAAAAGAGCTTTGAACTTTTTTAATTTAGAATAGGGTAGGGCATTTTTTTATTTTGGGGGGCTTTGTTATTTTATTAGGGGGAGTAGGTGTAATTAGTTTAAAATTGTTGTAATATTTTTCTTATGTTTGTAAATATTTTTTTATTTTTTGTAACTTAGTTCTTTTTTATTTTTTGTACTTTAGTTAGTTTATTTAAATGTATTTATTTGTAGGTATTGTATTTAATTAATGTATTGATAGTGTAGTGTTAGGTTTAATTGTAGGTAATTGGAGGTATTTTATTTAATTAATTTATTGATAGTGTAGTGTTAGGTTTAATTGTAACTTAGCTTAGGATTTATTTTATAGGTAATTTTGTAATTATTTTAACTAGGTAACTATTAAATAGTTATTAACTATTTAATAGCTATTGTACCTGGTTAAAATAATTACAGTTACCTGTAAAATAAATATAAATCCTAAAATAGCTACAATATAATTATAATTTATATTGTAGCTATATTAGGGTTTATTTTACAGGTAAGTATTTAGATTTAAATAGGAATAATTTATTTAATAATAGTTAATTTATTTCGTTAGATTTAAATTATATTTAAGTTAGGGGGGTGTTAGGGTTAGGGTTAGAATTAGCTTTAGGGGTTAAAAAATGTATTAGAATAGCGGTGAGCTCCGGTCAGCAGATTAGGGGTTAATGCTTGAAGTTAGGTGTCGGCGATGTTAGGGAGGGCAGATTAGGGGTTAATACTATTTATTATAGGGTTATTGAGGCGAGAGTGAGGCGGATTAGGGGTTAATAACTTTATTATAATAGCGGCGCGGTCCGGTCGGCAGATTAGGGGTTAATAAGTGTAGGCAGGTGGAGGCGACGTTGAGGGGGGCAGATTAGGGGTTAATAAATATAATATAGGGGTCGGCGGTGTTAGGGGCAGCAGATTAGGGGTACATAAGTATAACGTATCTTGCGGCGGCGTGCGGACGGCAGATTAGGGGTTAAAAAATTTTAATAGAGTGGCGGCGATGTGGGGGGACCTCGGTTTAGGGGTACATAGGTAGTTTATGGGTGTTAGTGTACTTTAGAGCACAGTAGTTAAGAGCTTTATAAACCGGCGTTAGCCCAGAAAGCTCTTAACTACTGACTTTTTTCTGCGGCTGGAGTTTTGTCGTTAGATTTGTAACGCTCACTTCAGCCACGACTCTAAATACCGGCGTTAGAAAGATCCCATTGAAAAGATAGGATACGCAAATGGCGTAGGGGGATCGGCGGTATGGAAAAGTCGCGGCTGTAAAGTGAGCGTTAGACCCTTTCCTGACTGACTCCAAATACCAGAGGGCGGTAAAAACCAGCGTTAGGAGCCTCTAACGCTGGTTTTGACGGCTACCGCCCAACTCTAAATCTAGCCGTCAGTTAGCATATCCATGTTGAAATGTTTTTATTTTAGAATTGCCATAATGTTATTTGTCACTCACTCATTAGGTTTTTTAATATTCTCATTCTGCAATCTACATGATCATAGCAGCAGTAAAGGCTGTTTTTCCTGTTTTATTGTATGAATATTGTGCACTGCAGTGCAGACAACCATTTGTATTGATGTTAGCGTATGCTATGTATTGTCTGTGCCTTATTAATAGGCATAAATAAACATTGTTTGAAAAAAGTATACAGAATAGATTGTCGTTTTATTTCATTGCATATTTATTATATAATATTAAAGTGCTGCCCAGTTGTCAAGTCGTGTTAAAAAAATTTGCTCAGAGCAGGAGCAGGTCTGCACAGCTGTGAAAAAAATTAGAGGGAACATTGGTCAGGCCTTAGTCAGAATCAGGCCTGTGTTCAAACCTGTTACTTCTCCCTGGAGTCTTAATCTTGTTCTTAAGGTTCTTCAGCAGGCTCCTTTTTGAACCTATGCATTCCTTAGATATTAAGTTGTTATCTTGGAAGTTTTTTTTTTTTTCTTGTAGCTATTTCTTCAGCTCGTAGAGTCTCTGAACTCTCGGCTTTACAGCATGAGTCTCCCTATCTTATCTTTCACTCAGATAAGGTTGTTTTACGTACTAAATTGGGTTTTCTTCCTAAAGTAGTTTCAGGAACATTAAGGATCGGAACATTAATTAATCAGGAGATTGTTGTTCCTTCTTCTCATAAGGAACGTCTTCAGCCCAACCTAGACGTGGTTCGTGCTCTGAAATTCTATTTACAGGCGACTAAGGATTTTTGTCAGTCTTCTGCTCTGTTTGTAGTTTTCTCTGGGAAACGTAAGGGGCAGAAAGCTACGGCTACTTCTCTTTCTTTGTGGCTGAAGAGTATAATTCGCTTTGCCTATGAAACTGCTGGACAGCAGCCTCCTGAGAAGGTTACGGCTCATTCTACAAGATCTGTTTCCTCTTCCTGGGCATTCAAAAATGAAGCTTCTGTAGAACAGATTTGCAAGGCTGCAATTTGGTCCTCTCTACATACTTTTTCAAAATTCTATAAGTTTGATACCTTTGCCTCGGCTGAGGCTTCCTTTGGGAGAAAGGTTCTTCAAGCAGTGGTGCCTTCTGTTTAGGTTCCGTGTCTTGTCCCTCCCTCATCATCTGTGTCCTCTAGCTTGGGTATTGATTCCCAATAGTAATTAGATGATCCGTGGACTCATCGTGTCATTAGAAAGAAAACTAAATTTATGCTTACCTGATAAATTTATTTATTTCTTGACACGATGAGTCCACGGCCCGCCCTGTTTTTGATGACAGGATATTTTTTGTTATGTTATAAACCTCAGGCACCTCTGCACCTTGTTGCTTCCTTTCTCTCCTTTACTTCGGTTGAATGACTGGGGTTGGATAGAAGGGAAGTGATATTTAACAGCTTTGCTGTGGTGCTCTTTTCCGCCTCCTGCTGGCCAGGAGGTGAATATCCCAATAGTAATTAGATGATCCGTGGACTCATTGTGTCAAAAAAGAAAGAAATTTATCAGGTAAGCATAAATTTAGTTTTTTTTCTTGTTAGATTGTCACACTGCTACTCCTTTATAGGAGGACTGAAATTGATTTTTTTCATATGATGACATTATCTTCTTATTTTTATTTATTATTTTTTTATATCCAATTGATTTCTGGTATATTTGCGTATTGTGCACTGTTTACATATTATTTGGTCCAGATGGTTTGTTTGTCTCATTAATTTAATTTTTTTATTGTATTTTTGTACACTATACTGTATATTGATATTAGCTGGTAAAACCCAGCTATTTTCACTTTAAGTATTATTCACTTTAGTGTGTGCATATTGTACATCATTTGTACACTTTAACACTAGTGAGGCGCACTCAGCTTCTGTATATATCTTTTAATCTATGAGATTAACCTATTGCAATCTGAATTTATCCTTACCATTGTTTAACCATCTACCAATGCCAATTGTATCTAGGCATGATGGGCCGGACAGGTGAGTTTGGGCCACCTTAGTCAACGAGTGTGGGCATGTGGGCATTTTTTTTATTTGAGGGCGGGGCAAAAATTTATTATTTTATTATTATTATTATACTTTATTTATGAAGTGCCATCATATTCTGCAGCGCTGTCAATGGATACAGTTCATTTAAATAAAACAATATAAAACTTGTAAGAGACAGGACAAAATTTACAAACACATACAGGAGGAATTGAGAGCCCTATTCCCGTGGGAACTTACAATCTAGAAGGTTAAGAGGTTGAGAAAATGGAGGTGAGGACTTCAAGATTGAGAAAGATGTTAATGCAGAGTCAGATGAGGGAAATGGTGTTAGGTAAGAGAAATATTATTGAGTTGGGTGGTAGGCTTCTCTGAACAGAAAAGTCTTCAGAGAGCATTTAAAGGAAGATAGATTAGGGCAAAGCCTGACAGCACGAGGGAGAGTGTTCTAGAGCAACGGTCGCCAACCAGTGGTCCACGAGAAGATGTTGATGGTCCTTGACACCATCAAGCAGGAATTAATCTCCTCTGATGGTGTCACCTGCGTCATGCCAAAACTCCCTACAGTGCCTGGCTGGACATAAGTGAAAACTAACGGAGAAGTTACATTTCAATATCCCTATGCATTTTGCATAGCACTGTGCAACTTGCGTAGCTAGATTGTATTTTTAACTCCTCCCGCCTGGCACACTGCTCAGAGAAAGATGCTTCCATTCTAAAGTCAGCAGAGGTTGGTATAGTCTTGGCTTGAAATAGTGAAATTAGTTTTGTAGTAGTTTTCCTAATTCCTTCAGATGGACTTACATCACTGTTTATCTTCCTCCCCTCCATCTTTTTTTTTCCCACCTGAATTCCAGTAATTGCCATCCAGCAGATCAGCCATATCCCACCTGTATTATAGTAATTGCCAGTGACATCAGTCGTGGTTAGCTCACATCTCTATTGAGAGCTTTCTGATATAAACTTAATTTATGACTCCAATGTCTGTCCATGATCATAAGTAGTTTTGAATAATTCCTAACTGGGGAGGTAACTTGGAAGTCTTGCGGTCCTTTTAAACACAATTATTTTTTTCCCACTTTCAGCCTCTCTGTTTCCAGCTCAAAAGTTGGCACTCACCCTTCATCTGTCATTTGGAAGTATTCTCTCAGTTCTGTCATTCAATTAGTTAATTCCAAAAATAATTCTTGAAAATGTGTAAATATATACATAATGTAAACTTAGCTATGGTTATGCTAGTTATGTACAGTATAAGTGTGTGTAAAAAGATTCATGTTAGTGGTCCACGGGATTCAAAATTGTGAGTTTAGTGGTCCTTGAGGTCCAAAAGGTTGGCGACCCCTGTTCTAGAGGGTAGGTGCTGCACGACAGAAGTCCTGCAGTCTAGCATGAGAAGAGGTGATAGTCGCAGATGCAAGGAGCAGGTCATTGTTGGATCTTAGTGGGTGGGCTGGAGTATACTTGTTGATTAGAGAGGATAGGGGAGTGGTGTTGGTGAGCGCTTTGTATACAAGGGTGAGAATTTTGAATTTAATTCTGCTGTGAATGGGGAGCCAATGAAGGGACTCGCAGAGAGGTGCAGCAGATACAGAGTGAAGGGAAAGGTGGATCAGCCTGGCAGAGGCATTTAGGATGGATTGTCAGTATATGGCCGGGTTATAACACAATATATTTAATAATTATCCTTTAAAAATAAACCCACAATCAAATATTCATATACTAAGACAATAAAATGAATATAAATTCCTGAATTCTTTTTATTAGTTAATATCTATAAACACATTGAAATATATTTGTAGGAACAAGAATATGAATCAATACTATACACTAAAACTATTAAAGTATGCTATGCAAAGTTCATAAAAGTTTACCTTTAAAACTAGCCTTATTCACAATAGCCTTTCATTCAATTAACACAATGAGATTCCAAGATTTTAGCTACTAACATTGAACAGTACAATCAGCTATATAGATACAATTTGTTCTAATACAATTCTAATTAGGACACTAAAAGTACATATATTCTTAATGTAAACCGTCACTTTAAATGTCCTAATCTAGCTGAAATAAATTTGTATTTATTAAACCAATTCTAAGATATATATATATATATATATATATATATATATATATTTTGCAAAGAGAAACAACTTAAAATTTAGGATTAGTTTAAAATATACAGGCTATGAATACAAGCTAAAATACAAACTGCTCTCTTTAATCTATTACTTACAATTTGACTATGATTTTACCAATTACCTTTGCATACTTTACCCAGATAAAACAAATCGATATCCAATATTTCTCAACAGGTTCAATCTCACCTCAGAATACCAAAAATTGGAGTATTGTCGCATATGGAGAATAAAAGTAGCTGTTTGCTTATAATAACCGCAGCAGTTATTCGTCCAGGGTTTTAGCAAAACAGTTTACCAGCCAAAGTTAGCAAGAGTTAGCCAGCAGCCTCCTTTCTCTCTCTATGCTTGGGGTTAAATCATCTGATCTCACCCCTCCCCTTTTTTGATCAGTAGCATCATTGGTGAGATTGTAAATGCCCAATGGAAGCTTGTCTCGGATTGGCCCTTTGAAACTGAACATGGATTGGTTCATCTGGGAAGTATCTTTTAACAGTCAAGTTTTTTTTGGCTGTAATATGGGATTTTGGCTATTGGGGGGCAGCAGACAAACAAACAGATTCATTTAACCATTTATAACATTTTTAACAATTTAATACATTTTTATAAAGTGATCATTTATCAGACCATAACTTTTTGCATCAATCACTTACAACCTAAATTCCAGACAGGGTAGCATCATGTCAATTTCTTGATTATTTTAATATGAAACATTGAATTCTTTTTAATATCATATTACATTAAAATAATTTATATTGCTAACTATTCCAAAATTAATAGCATTTAAAATTCTGATATATATATATTCATACAAATACAGCATGTTTTATATTCCATATTTCTAATAAATCCTGAATGCATGAATCTTGTCTGTGGTCCATATTCATAGGACATCTTGTTATTATATGTCTGAAAAATATAGAGATACAGAGGTTATTATTCCATACAGATTAATATTTCATATCTGTATATCTCTCTTTGAGAGGATAAAATAAACCGGATATCATTTAAAATATCAATTAGATATGTACTTCTTAGATTCCTGGAATGAAAGAGATAATTGTTAGAATGCTCATTTTAAATCCTAAAACATTCTATGCTTCCAAAATATATATATACATACACACATTCATTTCTATGCAGTGTTTAAAATTATCCAAAAATCCAGCAGATTATACATTATTATATAGTTATTTAAATTTTCAGGCTGTATAAAAAAAATATTTGAATTCAAGTAGTTACACTATAACATGTGTCTTTGCTGGTCAAATTTTTATTGTCTCCAAACACAGGCAGGAACTAATTAACAAGTCTATGCTAATCACTATGTAGTCAGAATCTTACCTGCTTATCTAGTTTATGCTCAGAATACTGTCTCCATACATTCCAGGATGTGTTTGACCATTGGTCCTTGTTTGCTACCCCCTATAGAGCTGTGAGCTTCAAAAGCTATGTTATCTTTTAATTAGGATAAACATGTCTTCACCCAGCCAAAACCATTTGGCAGGGGGGTTTGTGATTTATAGTGAAATAGCACTGTTGTAAATAGCCTCATATTTAATTAATTCTGTGGTCTCACCAACTATATATATATGAAAATTATATATATATATATATAAATATAATTTTCATTTATAATATTCATATACCCTGACATAAATCCCCCTTCCAACTTCTAATAGATGTAGGACACATGTATTTGAATTGGCTTAAAGTCAGTGGTACTTGGGGAGGGTATTTACCGTATGCATCATAGACAGTCTTCTATGGAGAGAGTCCGTTATTTTTAAACCCTTATGCTTATCAGCTAGGCATCTTTAAACTACAGTATGTCTTTAGTGCATTTGGAGATATGACTTCATTCTCCCTCTTTGACTTGTAGTTGGGACCTAGGATGACACGCTCGCAACTGATTTATATGGACCCATTTATCTATGAAACTTTAATTTTTGGGGATCCATATTTTATAGGCCACTGGAGATATTTTGTCAGTAATGACAAAAGGACCTTTCCACGATGGAAGAAATTTCTTTTCCCTAACCTGATCTCTTCCAAAGTTATAAAGATAAACTTTATCATTTATTTCACATTCCTTTCTGGACGTCTTTAGATCATAATAGGTTTTAGTGGCAGTTGCTTGTCTCTAAGTTCCTTGGAGCAAATGCAAAGGCATATTGCAGGTGCTTTCTTAGGTTCTCCACATATTGATGTGTATTGGCAGCGTTTATCAAGTTTTGGTCTGATGTACGGTACAGTAGATGCTGAGGTAGAACCATTCTTCTACCAGTCATCAGTTCAAAAGGTGGCATCTTGGTAGCACTACTTGGAACTGCTCTTAATGCCATTAAGACTAGAGGTAGTTTTACATCCCAGTCTTTACCCATTTCACTCACAAACTTTTTGAGGATTTTCACAATGGACTGGTTGTGATGCTCTACACCACCACTTGAGGCAGCTCTATAAGCAATATGGAGCTTTCTTTTAACCCCTAGTATTTTCCACATTTTGGTCATCACTTTGCTAGTGAAGTGGGTTCCTGGATCTGATTCGATTTTTGGGGGCAAGCCAAATCTGGAAAACACGTGGTTGATGAGCAATGCTGCACATGTTTCAGCACTATTGTTAGGTGCACTGATGCACTCTACCCACTTAGTGAACAGGCATGTCACTGTTAACATGTATTTGTTACCTCGTGATGACCTAGTTACTGGACCAATAAAATCAATTTGTATAGCTGACCATGGCATTACCATCCCCCTTTTCTGCAATGGCGCTCTATGTGTTGGCGCAGTAGGTTGGAACTGTGGACAGATTAAACACCGCTTGATTGCACAGTGCGCCAATATTGTAGTTTTGCCCCAGAGTGCTCAGATACCTGCTTCCTGTTTCACAGATTAAACATCCTTGACAGTAGGTTTGAACACCTTTCAACATGTGTAGCCAAAATGCATAATCACGCAATATTTCATACGTGAGTTTGGCACCACGATGACCAGATGTGGGAGCATCATGGGCATGTTGAAGCATTAGACCTCTGAACTTGGTGGGTACTACCCATTGCTGGATGCCAGTTTTGGAGGTTCTAATTAACAAACCATCCTGTAACTTGAATTGTGTTCTGGATTTCATTAAGATTCTAAGATCTTCATTGCCAATACACTCATCTTTTGAGATGGGGTTGCTTTCAGGATCTTCTATGTGTTTATAGAAGATGCCTACAATGGGGTCTTCTTTTTGACTAGTGATCAGGTCTTCACTAGGAGAATCCTGACTCCATTGTACCAAGTTAGGCTCACTCTGTTGTTTAGACTGGTTTCTTGTAATGGCTTCTACCTGAATTGCACCCATTAAGTGGTCAATATTAATGAGTTCTCCAGTTATGGCTCCTTGTTTGGCTAATGAATCCGCAAGATCATTGCCTTCCTTATCAGGACCTAGCACCCTGGAATGACCCTTGGTCTTCTTCCAGTGTATGGTTAAATCATTGGATACCACCAGATTATCAATTTTGCGGAACAACTTGCCATGCTTGACTTATTTGTTGTTACTTTTCTGCATGCTATTTCTTTTCCAAGTTGGCAGGCATTCAACAAAACTGCCACGCACATAATTTGAGTCAGTTATGATCATAAATTCATGAATACCATGTTCAATAGCCATTTCAATGGTTTTTAGAACAGCAGTGAGTTCTGCAACTTGACTGGATCTTGGTCCAATGTTGAAACCTACAGAAATGTTTGGGAATCCATTTGCCCAAGTTATACCAATGCCAGCGACTAATCTGCGCTCATTATCAATGGTGGCATGGTAAGAACAACCATCAACATATACCCAAGGTAATGTTTGACACTGGTCCTCATTGTACATTTTATATGGGGAAAGTAATTGTTCCTCCAGGAAATCATCTTCTGATAATTCTTCCCCAGGATCCTTAGCAGTACAGTCCTGGAGTTCAGCAAGCCCCTGTGCGACTGGATTCTTTTTATTCTCCTTGTAGTGAATTTCTAAAGGCCAGCCTTGTAAGGAAAGAGTCCACGCTGTTATGCGGCTATTAGACAAATTCCCATCTCTTATTCTCTCACTTTGCAAATATAGCAAAGGCTGGTGGGCCGTTTCTACAATAATTTTCTCACCCTGTATATAGCTGCGGAAATTTTGTAGAGCCCATAAGTAGATAAGAGGGCTTTTTCGCAATCGCTAAATTTTATTTCTACTGGGGATAGAGTTTTGCTCGCATAAGCAATGGCTTTGCTTAAATTATCATGCTTTTGGTATAAAACAGCACTCATGCTTACATCTGTGTAACCTGTTTCTAAGAAGAAAGGTTTACCACCTTCAGGGTACGCTAAGCAAGGTGTTTGAGTGAGTTTTCTCTTCAGCTCTCTGATGACTGTCTTTTGAGACTCACTCCAGTGCCATTCCACATCCTTCTTTAGAAGAAGCAGTAGTGGTTTAGCTAATTCTGCATAATTATCAATGAATTTGCTAGAATTATTCGTCATACCCAGGAATTATCTAAATTCCTTTAAGTTAGTTGGGTTTTTAGAATTTACTATAGCTTCCACCTTTTTCTTCTGAGGATTTAGCCCTTCAGAAGTAACTTCATGTCCCAAGAAGTTTACACAAGTGCGGCACATTGAGCTTTTTGTAGGGATAATTTGACACCTGCCCTTTTAAGTTGGCTGAGGACGTGTTTAAGCTCTGTGATGTGTTTTTCAAAGTCTGTGCTTTTGATTAAAACATCATCAACATAAGATAAGGTCCCCCTTTCCAGTGCATCAGGCATAGCCTTATGCATGAATACAGCAAATTCATGTCCAGAATTTATGTATCCAAAAGGAAGTCTGAAATGCATACTGGACCTTTTGGAATGAGAATGCCAGCTTATACTGCCTCCTCATGTACCTTTATGGTCCAATATCCCTGTGCACAATCAATGGCAGTGAATATTTTGGATCCCTGCATCTGCGCTAGGCACTGGTCAATATATGGCACAGGCCAGCCAGACATGTACACTCGTTTGTTTAGCTGTCTTAAGTCAGCACACAAACGTTTTGGGCTTAGGAACACCTAGAATAGGATGTGCACCTGTCGTATAATACCCCTTTCTTCCAGGTTCCTTATGATTTCTGCAAGAGAATTATATGAGGCTAAAGGAGGTCTGTATTGTTTGACAAAGACAGGTGGTGCATCGGGATCTGTTTGTATTCTTGCAATGTGCAAGTCTGTAGTACCACAGTCATAAGAATCCCTAGCAAAAATATCCTTGTACTCCATCATGAGTTCTCGCAGCAGTTGGCGTTCATCATCACTGGAACAGCCATTAGCTAAGGATATTTGCTCTTCAACTATTTGCTGAAATCCTGGAAAGATTTCATGCTGTCCTATTTCATAGGCTTTCTTCCAATCTAGAGGTGAGACCCCTTGATTATAATTTACATTGCCCCCCATGACTGTGGGTATTGGGGTAATCTTGCTGTTTGATCAGCTGATCAAATACTAGAGAGGCTTCTTCAATTTTACAGATGCCTTCCTCTGAGCTGAAGGGATAAATAGACTGAATAGTAAATAGACCCTCTGGCATAGAGGCAAAGGATTGTTCTATTAATTGTTCTTCAGGTAAGTATCCTTCAGGTATTAGCCCAATTACATTATTCTGGAATCCAAAAGTGTAATAACTTAATTCCAGCGCATATCCTATGGTAGTTCCCTTGGATAAGGTTATATTCTGTGGGGTCATGTTATGTACAATAACATTTATTGGAATAGTTCCAATATTTACCAAAGGAGTATGGGCCATGGTTATACCCAGATTTTGTATTCGATGGGAGAGGCAAATTAGTGTTTCAGAAGTTTTTAATTTTTTACCTATTTTTACCTGTAAGGGTAAAAGAAATTTTTCAGCCCCAGCAGGAATTATAACATCGTTAGACACCTGCATATTCACAGCATATGGCAATTGCTGGTTTGATTTCAGGGCTGCATTTTCATCCTGAAATACTTCAGGGTCCCCCTTTAACCTGCTCCAGAGGCAAGAGTTAATCAAATCTATTTGTATGGCATATCTATGTAAGATATCATTGCCAATGTATATTTGATTATGGGGTGTATTTAGAACTAAAAACAGGTGCTTCACTGATTTATTACCTATAGAGACAGATAATAAGCACTTAGCTGTGATGTTATAGCTTTCAAACCTGTTATCCAGGCCGTGGACACAGTGGTCTTGGGGAGAAAGATATTTAATCACTTTAGGTTCAGCTATCTGTGCTAACAAGCCTTCGCTTATATAGCTAGCTTCCTGTTTTAAGCTCAATTTGGCATATTTGGTTGTACCAAGGTCATGCACTTGTATAGGGATAAATATATCCTCTTTAACTCTCTCAATCCCTGCGAGGTATTGAGCCTGCCCCCCCCCCCCCTTAGGGATTTTATGATCCCCCTTCTGGAGAGATATGGTTAATACATCGCCGTCTAAGCAAATATTAGCTATCTTCCCAGGTGAAATTTTAAAAGTATTACCATCAGAGCCACTTAAAGGAGTCTGATCATCTATTTGTAAAATAGTGATTCAGGTACAGAGTTATTGCTGAAATGAATCTCCACAGCATCTGGCTTCTCTTCCACCACGTGACAGTTATGTCGGGGGCGAGATATACCAGATTTCTCATAATTAATAGGCCTTTTAACTTGTGACCAAATTACATTATTTATGCAATCAATTATGGTGTTTAATCGCTTCACTAACCAATAATTAAACGATCAGTTGGCAGATCCACTATAATGACAGGGTGTCTTATGACCCTGTTCCCCAGTTTAAATTTTAACCAGGCCGTACCGTAGACTTTTAGAGAGTCACCCCCAACTCCTATTAGAGAACCGTCAAATTCTTTTATTTTAGGTTTGTGGGGTGTTAGCTCATTTAGCTGTGTGTAGTACCTGTGGGATAAAATAGTTGCCTGAGACCCAGTATCAATTAATCCCATGATAGGGTTGGAGACTGAATCCTGCAGCTCAGCTAATACATAATAGTTTCTACCATTTCACACATAAAATTGGCGTGATTGCACACTTGTGGGCTTCACCCCGTGTTACCTGAATCCGCCGTGTTACCTGATGCAGAAGAGACTTCACTCTTACCAGTCTCCTCTATGACAGGGTCGACTGGGTTCTTGTGTACTGCATCTGTGGAAATAAGGTTTAGAGAATGCTGCAAAGGAAGAGATTGGTTAATTTTTCCCGGCTGAGGTTGTTTGTCATCACAGCTAAATCGTCCGTTTCTGGTCTGTGGGGAGAGAACATGATTAGTACCATTATTGACATTTATCATTACATTGTGTATATCTCTCCCCCCCCCTTTCAGGTGATACTGCAGTATTTATGGCTGTGCCTGTGGCCCACTGCTGACCACTGGCTGTACCCCTAAAAAAGTATTGTTCGGTTGCTGAGCCGTAAAAGGTTGACTCATATTAGCAAATTGTTCGCTCAACCGATTTAACTGGGTATAAAGCTGATCCACTTGATCGTACAAGTTACCTCTACTCCTGGGCCTATCTCTTGATGCCCCATAATAATGATTTCTGGACCATTGGGTTCCCTTAGAATCAGGGTCGCTGTTTCTATCCTGGTGTGGTTGCCCCTGGGGTTCAATTTGTTCAGCATTAGTATTTTGGGGAACATTATTTACTTGGGGTGTTTGGTTACCCTGAGAATATCTTTGCCATTTATTGTATCTACCCTTGCGGGGATACCAATTATTTTTGGGGTATTCTCTGTGGGAGTAATTATTTACCTGAGTATGTCCCCCATTTTGGATATAGTCTCTCTGTGTCTCAGCCCGTGTTGGGGAAGGGGTAGAGTTAAACCTCTGTGGAGATGGCCTGTTTCCTCTGGCCACCTCTGCATAGGTTTTCTTTTTAGACTCCAAATTGAGGGGGCTAGGTGACTCCCTAGTTTCTGCCATAATTTTGGGTTTTGATTCCTTTTTAACCCCCTATTCACCGGACTGCTTAATATAGTATAACTTTGTACTCTCTTTGATCAGCCATTCCAATGAGCAGTTCTCATCAAAATCTCTAGCTAAATTAATTTTGATGGGTGTGGGCAGTGCTTCAAAAAATAGATTCACAAATTCTGAGCATTCAAATATGGGATTATCTTCAGCCATACTGTACGCATTCTTCAGTACAGAAAGGAATTCTATTGGGCTTTGATTTTCACTCCATTTGAAACCATATACAGCTATTTTCGCTGCAGTTTTAGTGTGATGTTGCCCGAATTCCTTTCTGCACTGTCGTTTTGTTTCACTCCAGGAATGAATATTCATATCCTTTAGTGAAGCAAAGAATTTGTGATGTTTACCTTCAAATACCCAGGGCAGAAATTTAATTTTTGACTGCTCACTTGTAACATTCATTATAGCTAATGCATTTTCAAAGGCCTCTAAGTGATCAATTACAGAGTTTGTTCCCTTGTTGGAGAATATAGGTACTGCATCCTTTAGGAAAGTAATTATTTTATGGGAGTCATATATCTTATTAGACTTATTTTGGGATTCTCTAGGAGCCTTATTTTTGGGGTTGGAGTGTTCCCTATTTTCACTATGGGGAGACCCCCTACGTACATTAGTACTACATGGGCTATTTAAGTAGTTAGCTCCGCCCCCTGACTCCCTATTAGAGTTTCCCTCCCCCTCATCAGCTGAGTTACAGCAGCTCCCTAAATTTACATCATGAGGTGACTGTCTATTTGGGAAATCTATTTCTGACCCAACAGGGGTCCTTTGTCTACACTTTTCCATATATTTCTGCATTTCGTCCCTGATGCATTCTCTAAGGTAGTTAGAATTATCTGCATTATTCTCATTGTTAATAGAGGGGTTTTCCTTAGGGCTATATGACCTTTTTAAATCACTTAATTCTCTCTGGCTTTGCACAAACTGTTTACTTAACTCTTGTATCTTTGCTAGTAAATCTAAGTTATGCTTATCTAAGGTGGTTATGTCTTGGGCAAACTCATCAATTTTATTTTCGGCTATTTTTAAAATCTCTTCGCATCTGTGTGAGGAGCGAATACTACTTTCTAGCTCCTGTATTTGCAATTCTTTCTATATGAGATATAGCGACATTTCGTCAATAATGCATATCACAAGGGGCCAAGATTTTTGTATTAGTTTGTCTCGCTTTTTGAGAACCTTGCATTGATTAATCATTAATAATTCTTGGAATAATTCACTTTTTTCATTCCACCTATCATCATCAATGGCAAGTTTTTTGGCTTAATTTCAAGCATATTCATGTAATCATTGAATTCACCCGCAATATTAAACCTCTCTTTAATGTGGCCTATAATGTCCCTCTTAAGGACCTGACCTCGAGTAAGGGGTATTGTTAGGGAACAACCTTCAACGTTATGTACAGAATTAAATGATTCACTCCTAGTAACAGACATTATTATATTGGCTTAGTATTTAGTTAAATTAAAACGCTAATACAATTTTTACCAATAAAAAGAGAGAAAAAATTATATTTAAAAAAAAATTAATATTAATTTTGAAATATGAAAAATTAATATTTTTATTAATTTTGAAATATGAAAAATAAATTTTTATTAATTTTGAAATATGAAAAATTTATATTTTTATCAATTTTGAAATATGAAAAATTAATATTTGTATGAATTTTAAAATAAAAATTAATATTTTTCATTTTTCAAAAATTAATCTTTAATAATATTTCAAGATATTAATATTAATCTTGAAATATGAAAATCAATATTTCAATTTAAAAAAACAACAACATAATTTATGTAAGAATTTACCTGATAAATTAATTTCTTTCATATTGGCAAGAGTCCATGAGCTAGTGACGTATGGGATATACAATCCAACCAGGAGGGGCAAAGTTTCCCAAACCTCAAAATGCCTATCAATACACCCCTCACCACACCCACAATTCAGTTTAATGAATAGCCAAGAAGTGGGGTGATAAAGAAAGGAGTAAAAAGCATCAACAAGGAATTGGAATAATTGTGCTTTATACAAAAAAATCATAACCACCATAAAAAGGGTGGGTCTCATGGACTCTTGCCAATATGAAAGAAATTAATTTATCAGGTAAATTCTTACATAAACTATGTTTTCTTTCATGTAATTGGCAAGAGTCCATGAGCTAGTGATGTATGGGATAGCAAATACCCAAGATGTGGAACTCCACGCAAGAGTCACTAGAGAGGGAGGGATAAAAATAAAGACAGCCAATTCCGCTGAAAAAATTAACCCACAACCCAAATCAAAAGTTTTAATCTTTATAATGAAAAAAACTGAAATTATAAGCAGAAGAATCAAACTGAAACAACTGCCTGAAGAACTTTTCTACCAAAAACTGCTTCTGAAGAAGAAAAATCATCAAAATGGTAGAATTTAGTAAATGTATGCAAAGAAGACCAAGATGCTTCTTTGCAAATCTGATCAACAGAAGCTTCATTCTTAAAAGCCCAGGAAGTGGGAAACTGACCTAGTAGAATGAGCCGTAATCCTCTGAGGCAGGGATTTACCCGACTCTAAATAAGCATGACGAATCAAAAAACTTTAACCAAAATTGCAAAGAAATGGCACAAGCCTTCTGACCTTACCTAGAACCAGAAAAGATAACAAATAGACTAGAAGTCTTCCTGAAATCTTAGTAGCTTCAACATAATATTTCAAAGCTCTTACCACATCCAAAATAATGAAAAAGATCTCTTCGGAGAAATCTTAAGATTAGGACACAAAGAAGGGACAACAATTTCTCTACTAATGTTGATGGAATTCACAACTTTAGGAAAAAATTTAAATAAAGTCCGTAAAACCGCCTTATCCTGATGAAAAATCAGAAAAGGAGACTCACAAGAAAGAGCAGATAATTCAGAAACTCTTCTAGCAGAAGAGATGGCCAAAAGGAACAACACTTTCCAAGAAAGCAATTTAATGTCTAGAGAATGCATAGGCTCAAACGGAGGAGCCTGTAAAGCCTTCAAAACCAACTAAAACTCCAGGAAGGAGAGATTGATCAAAATACAGGCTTGATACGAACCAAAGCCTGTACAAAACAATAAAAATCAGGGAGTTTAGCAATTTTTCTGTGGACTAGGACAGAAAGAGCAGAAGTTTGTCCTTTTAAGGAACTTGCAGATAAACCCTTATCTAAACCATCCTGAAGAAACTGAAAAATTCTAGGAATTCTAAAAAAATGCCAAGAGAATTTATGAGAAGAGCACCATTAAATGCAAGTCTTCCAAACTCGATAATAGATCTTTCTAGAAACATATTTACCAGCCTGCAACATAGTATTAATCACAGAGTCAGAGAAACCTCTATGACTAAGCATTCAATTTCCATACCTTGAGATATAAGGTCTGGCCTTAATGAAAGTGGCCAAGGTTGGCAACTGGACATCCGAACAAGATCCACATACCAAAACCTATGAGTTTTAATTTAAAAATATGAATCAAATGTTTTTAAATTATTAAATGTTTTTCTGTTTTTATGAGTTTTAATTTAAAAATATGAATCAAATATTTTTAAATTATTAAATGTTTTTGTTTTTATGAGTTTTAATTTAAAAATATGAATCAAATATTTTTAAATTATTAAATGTTTTTCTGTTTTTATGAGTTTTAATTTAAAAATATGAATCAAATATTTTAAAATTATTAAATGTTTTTCTGTTTTTATGAGTTTTAATTAAAAAATATGAATAAAATATTTTTAATTTTTTTTTGCAAATAAAAATATATTTAAACATTATTAATAAATGTGTTTGTTATTACTTGATTCACACATTACAAATGACTGATGTTCTAATTGAATGCAGAAGTAATATATTAACTACTCTTATTATTAAATGTTAAATTTAATAAACATATTAAATTTTAATTTTATATAAGAATTTTAATATTGAGCTTTTGGATAAAAAACTCAATTATAATAAAGTTTACTTGAATCAATATTTATATTTTAAATATTCATTGTTAACATGACATATTCACATTTTAAAAAAACTTTTGCTAATTGTCTTGATATCTTTATTTTAAAATTAAAGTCCATACCCTTGGACATGAACTTATTTATTGGTGGATGAATGTATACACCAATCAACAAGAACAACCAAGGTAGTTCAACAAAATGGGTTGGCATCTAAAGTTACAAAAATGATTTTTTTTTTAAAAATATAAAGATATTTTTTTTTATTAAAATAGGAATAATTACAAATTAGATTACAATTGTATGCTCTATATGAATAACACATATAAAATCATTAAGTTCAGTGTCTCTTTATTAGTTATAACATTAAAATAAATATATTTAGAGAGAGAAAAATCTTGATAAAGAGAGATATTGAAAGAGAGAGGGTTTGTGTGAGAGAAAGAGGGAGGGATTGTGAGAGAGAGAGAGATGGATTGTGAGAGAGAGAGGGATTGTGAGAGAGTGAGGGGTTGTGAGAGAGAGAAAGAGGGGGGATTGTAATAGAGAGAAGGGGATTGTGATAGAGAGTGATTGTGTGAGAAAGAGAGAAAGAGGGGGGATTGAGTGAGAGAGAGAAAGAGGGGGATTGTAAGAGAGAGAAGGGGATTGTGATAGAGAGAGAGGGATTGTGTGAGAGAGAGGGATAGAGGGAGAGAGAGAGAGGGAGAGAGAGAGGGGGGAATTGTGTGAGAGAGAGAGAAAGAGGGGGGATTGTGAGAGAGAGAGAAAGAGGGGGGATTGTGTCAGAGAGAGAGAGAAAGAGGGGGGATTGTAATAGAGAGAAGGGGATTGTGATAGAGAGAGAGTGATTGTGTGTGTGTGAGAGAGAGAGAGAGAGAGAAAGAGGGGGGATTGAGTGTGAGAGAGAGAGAAAGAGGGGGGATTGTAAGAGAGAGAAGGGGATTGTGATAGAGAGAGAGGGATTGTGTGAGAGAGAGGGAGAGAGAGGGAGAGAGAGAGAGAGGGGGGGATTGTGTGAGAGAGAGAGGGAGAGAGAAAGAGGGGGGGATTGAGTGAGAGAGGGGGGATTGTAAGAGAGAGAAGGGGATTGTGAAAGAGAGAGAGGGATTGTGTGAGAGAGAGGGAGAGAGAGAGAAGGGGATTGTGATAGAGAGAGAGGGATTGTGTGAGAGGGAGAGAGAGAGAGAGAGAGAAACTGTGATATAGATAAAGACAGACAGTACAAAAAACACATGTATACATTTATAAAACTGTAGTGCATTGCTGCTAGGTCCATTAATGTTAAAAAAAATTGATCTTCGATTTTATATTATTCTAATGTGACCGTTAAAATTAATATACATAACATTGAGCTCATGCACGTTAAAGGGACAATGAACCAATTCATTTGTTGTATTTTTTTATGCAGATTGAGCATGACATTTTAAGCAACCTTTTAATTTACTCCTATTCACCGATGTTCTTCATTATCTTGTTAGATTAATTGTAAATGCAAGAATGTAATTATTGATTCTGGGACATTTATGGTGATAAACCTGTTTATTCTAAAATACAAGTATGCCTAAATAAACGAAATAAAAAGGTCATTTAAAAAAAAGGAAATACAGAATATTAACACATATTAATAAATATTTCTTGTTATAGCCTTACAAATAACAAAAGAGTCAAGTGTAGATCTTAAAAATTTTTGTTTAATGAGATTTTATTAAACATGTGTCTCATCAACTTTACATTAAACAATAGCAACATTTGCCCAAATAAACCATTTTCAATCAATGGCTTTACAATGATATACAATTTCATTCATAGAAACAACAATATTTGCTCAAAGGTAATCCAAAATATAGCAGCTTTTGGATTACAAATAATAATGTAAAGTAAAGAAAAACACAAATAAAAACTGTATGTTGCACAATCAAGCTTCTTGCCCAAAAACCCCCTGGATATAGACTGATCGAGCTTGGACACCCAGAGCATCGTGCTCCAGGTCTGGGTCGATGAATTGACCATACTCATTGTCCAAGCCCTCCATATCTATATCCGGGATTTTTAGGGCAATATTGTGCAACATACAGCAAACCATAAAAATTAAGGAGACTTTGGAGGGGGCGTATTGAAGAACACCACCAGAGATGTCCAAGCAGCGGAAACGGCTCTTCAGCACGCCAAAGGTGTGCTCAATGACAGATCTTGTTGCCGTGTGTGCACGGTTGTAGCGCACCTCTTCCACTCCGTTGGGGTTTTGGACGGGTGTGAACAGCCACAGAAGACACGGATACCCAGAATCACCTGCAAAAACAAAATAGATAATTGACATTAGCAATCAGAATGAATAAAATATTTTATATACATATGTTAGAGCATTGTTTTTTAACCAATGTGCTGTGGCACACTAGTGTGCCATGTCAGAGATCCTCAGGTGTGCCGTGGCTGACAACAGTGCGGTGGTGTCCCTCTTTCAAATCTCTAAATATTGGGAGGTATTTGACAGGCTCATCAGGCATCATTTACAACCATGACATTGACATTCATTCACAGACAATCATTATGATTGCTTGTGAATGAGTGTCAATATGTCATGTATAGTTTGTAGGAGGCATGGCATGACAGCACAGTACAGTGTGTGTGTGTATATATATATATATATATATATATATATATATATATATGTATATATATATATATATATATATATATATATATATATATATGTGTATATATATGTATATATATATACATATATATATATATAGACATATATATATATATACACATATATATACATAAATATATATATATACACACATATATATATCCTGTATAAGGCTAAAATGTGTGATTTTGTAACATTTTGGGATGGTGGTGTGCCACAGGATTTTTTATGTAATAAAGTGTGCCACGACCAATAAAAGGTTGCAAATATGTAAGAGATATTTACCTATCAGGATTCCCTCTGGCATTTGGCCCTCCTGGAACTAATGGTAGATGGTAGAAATCCGGAGGACGAAGGAATCGTGATTGCAGCCAGGGAGTCCAGATCGAACACTCATCACCCTCAACCTGGCGTCACAGATGACCTGGATATTCAGCGAGTGATTGAATTTCCTATCCCGGTAGGGCTCTTCTTCATCCCTGGTAGGCTGCACTAAGATGTGTGTGCAGTTGATGGCCCCCAATACCCTTGGCAATCCAGCTCGATGGTAGAACTGGAGCTTGACAGCATGCCACTCCTACGGTGTGTTTGGGAAGTGGACATGATGGACTAGGCATCGGTGCAAAGCATCCAGGACAACCTTCAGATGACGTGAGAAGGTTGTCTGGCTCATTCCAACGCCTAGACCTGTCACAGCCTGGAATGACCCAGTTGCCAAGAAATAGAGGACCGCAAGCAGCTTTACCATCCCAGGGATTGCCCTCGTTCTTCTAGTGAGTGGCTCGAGAGAGTCCGCGATCTCGACATAGAGCCTCTCAATAGAGGCCCTATCCAGTCGAAATTGACGGATCACCTCTCGGTCACTGAGGGCATGGAGCCCAATCCTTGGGTAGAAAACCCTTGGCACTCGCCGACGTCTTCCGTGTTGTATTGCAGCCATCAACACCCGTCTTACCCTGCGTCTCCTTAATAAAAGCACAAAATTGACAACATTGAGGATGTCCATCCTCAAATAAAGAACCAAACAATAATAATGAAAAGCAGTGATTTAACAGCCCCTTTTATAACGCCTAGTTTCACAGATGTGAACGTTTTCAGTAATTGACTAAATTGGTGCAGCAATCATTACCTAAGACATGACTTGCACATTTTGTTAACTATCGCGTCATATTGTAAACCATGCGATTTTGTCAATGTCACTAAGAGATTTGTGAGTACAGTAACTAACAAAAGCTATGATATAAGGTCCTGCATGAACTGCACGTCAGAATATGTTATCTATCTTATTGAGTGCACCCAATGTCGGGTCCAATATGTTGGACTCACGTCGAGGGACATCAATACTAGGATTAGGGAACACCTCTCATCTTTTACCACCAAAAAGAGCAACAACCCCAATAGTACAACATTTTGGGGTTCTTCATAATAACAATTTGAGGAGCTTCACATGGTGTGCTATTGAAAAAATACATAGACCCAAAAGAGGGGGAGATATGGATTTGATATTAGCTGGAAGAGAAGCATACTGGATTTTCACACTTGGTACTCGGATACCCAAAGAGTTAAACTCCAGGTATGATATTATGAACTTATAGTATCAGATAACGGGCATATATTTTGTTTTCCTCTGTTTATTCAATTATTATCTGGATCACTGGATGCATTGTACATTGTAACATTATCACATCAATTTATTGTACACAGACAATATTCTGTTTTAGTAATATGTTATACTTTCTTTATTACTATTACTCCCTTTATATGTAATTTGTATATCTACCTTAGGCTTCGATCTAGCACATTGTAATATGGATTGTCTCTCCATAATTGGAAATTTTTCCAGATAGTGACAGTATATACAGTATGTTCTTTGAAGCTAGGTCTGTTACCATACACAGAACTGAGTAATTGTCTAGTTTATTATTTGATCCTACTCCATAGCCCCTACATATATATATATAAACATATACTGTATTAGTATTGTATAGGATATACTATTTGGGGCATGAGGTTGTTAACATGGTGTGACACTCTTATCCTTACTCATTAAGCATTGACATTTGTCTGCGCGTGGCATATGATATGCATCTTGCAAATTTTGCCTTGCGTCTTTCTATTTATGTATTTATCATAGACAAACTCTGCTCTGTGTTTAGGATAATAATTATCGGGAGTAGTTCACATATAGTATATTACACATTATTATCAATATATTTCCTATCTTTTGTTACATTTTGGCAATATGTTTTTTATTGGAATTTGTTTAACAATCTGCATTTAATATGTTTGTTCCATCTCAATACTATGTTCTTGTATTGCATATTGTATTCTTTATATTGTAATTCTCTCTGTTCATGACAAGCTATACGACGTGTCAGTAGTACTCACCTATGGGGGTGGATCCTTTTCTATTCCTTGATTGGTTTGAATTACGGGCGGGTTTTATTGTTTTTAACATATCACGTTTGTTTATGGTAATTTTAAACAGGTGAGGGGTTCTGCACTGCAGGCTGTGACTACGGATACACATCCGAAACGCGTAAGCCTGTCAGTGCTGCGCCCGTGACAACTATCTAGGATTTGCTGTGTTTCTGAGTGTTTTTTAACATATGCATCAATAAAGGATTTAGTTTTTCTTTGAATTTGTCATCAAAGCCAAATTTTGAAAGGGTTGTTGCAAGGAAAGACCACTTCAAGTGGTCGAAAACGTTTTCAGCGTCCATTGATAGGATCACTGAAGGTATAAGGTGTTTGTTGGCGTAGTCTATTATATTTAGTTTTTTGTTGTTGTATTGTCTCTCGCTTCATGAAATGGGGTAAAACCGGCTTGATTAACATGTACTAAATCGCAGAGGACTTTGTTCAGACGGGTAGCTAGTATCTTAGCATATAATTTTATATCAACGTTTAAAAGATATATAGGGGTCTATTTATAAATGTGCGGATAGACATGATCCGCTATAGCGAACCATGTCCGCCGCACATCAATAAATGCCAACAGCATACGCTGTTGGCATTTGTCATTGCACCAGCAGTCCTTGTGAAATACCGTGCAGGTGCAATACCGCCCCCTGCAGATTCGTGGCCAACCGGCCGCTAGCAGGGGGTGTCAATCAGCCCGATCGTACATGATCGGGCGGATTGCTATACGCCGCCTCAGAGGCGGCGTATGAGTTTAGGAGCAACGGTCTTAAGACCGATGCTTCTTAACTCCTGTTTCCAGCGAGCCTGGAGGCGGAAACAAGGGGGCCATTTCGGCCCTTGTTAAATAGACTCCATAGGGCAAAAATTTGAGGGTGTAATTGGTGGTTTTCCAGGTATGGGAATCACCACTACATGGGCTTCTAGTATTGAAGGGGGACATTTAGCTTTTGCTAACAGTTTGCGAGCTCTATTACTTTCATAGTGGAATAAATAATTTGTTTTGCATTGCATCGTCTGATATTCCAGTTGAAGAAAGTCATTCAGTGCTGCTCTAACTGTTTTGAGCTCTTATGTTATGTCATGATCAAGTGGGGATTTCTTATGTAAGAAATCTAGTTCTGAGAGTTTGGTAGTGAGGTCATCGTAGGATTTTTTTTGCGTTTTCCTCACAAAAGATTGTATTTTAATAAATTCACTGCTTAAAAAGCATTTATGTGCTTCCCACACCGCAAATTGATTAGTAGTGGACAGGATGTTATTTTGAAAATATTCTGTAATTAAAAGGTTGAGTTTGTTAATTGTGTCTGGATTTTCTATAAGGGTATCATTAAGCTTCCATTGAAATTAGTTATTGGGTGTTTCTGGCCAGTGGATATGCACAGCTGAATAGTCTGACCAAGAGGTTGGTGTGATCTCGCTGCAACGGACTTGAGAGAGTCCTTTTTAGTTAGTTAATATATAATCGATTCAGCTATAGGTATTGTTGGGATGTGAAAAAACATAATTTATGCTTACCTGATAAATTCCTTTCTCCTGTAGTGTAGTCAGTCCACGGGTCATCATTACTTCTGGGATATTAACTCCTCCCCAACAGGAAGTGCAAGAGGATCACCCAAGCAGAGCTGCCATATAGCTCCTCCCCTCTACGTCACACCCAGTCATTCGACCGAGAACCAAATGAGAAAGGAGAAACTATAGGGTGCAGTGGTGACTGGAGTATAATTTAAAAATTTAGACCTGCCATAAAAAACAGGGCGGGCCGTGGACTGACTACACTACAGGAGAAAGGAATTTATCAGGTAAGCATAAATTATGTTTTCTCCTGTTAAGTGTAGTCAGTCCACGGGTCATCATTACTTCTGGGATACCAATACCAAAGCTAAAGTACATGGATGACGGGAGGGACAGGCAGGATCTTTATACGGAAGGGACCACTGCCTGAAGAACCTTTCTCCCAAAAACAGCCTCCGAAGAAGCAAAAGTGTCAAATTTGTAAAATTTGGAAAAAGTATGAAGAGAAGACCAAGTTGCAGCCTTGCAAATCTGTTCAACAGAGGCCTCGTTCTTAAAGGCCCAAGTGGAAGCCACAGCTCTAGTGGAATGAGCTGTAATTCTTTCAGGAGGCTGCTGTCCAGCAGTCTCATAGGCTAAACGTATTATGCTACGAAGCCAAAAAGAGAGAGAGGTAGCAGAAGCTTTTTGACCTCTCCTCTGTCCAGAATAAACGACAAACAGGGAAGAAGTTTGGCGAAAATCTTTAGTTGCCTGTAAATAAAATTTCAGGGCACGGACTACATCTAGATTGTGCAGAAGTCGTTCCTTCTTTGAAGAAGGATTAGGACACAATGATGGCACAACAATCTCTTGATTGATATTCTTGTTAGTGACAACCTTAGGTAAGAACCCAGGTTTAGTACGCAGAACTACCTTATCTGAATGAAAAATCAGATACGGAGAATCACAATGTAAGGCTGATAACTCAGAGACTCTACGAGCCGAGGAAATAGCCATTAAAAACAGAACTTTCCAAGATAACAGCTTGATATCAATGGAATGAAGGGGTTCAAACGGAACACCCTGTAAAACGTTAAGAACTAAATTTAAGCTCCATGGTGGAGCAACAGTTTTAAACACAGGCTTAATCCTGGCCAAAGCCTGGCAAAAAGCCTGAACGTCTGGAACTTCTGACAGACGTTTGTGTAAAAGAATGGACAGAGCTGAGATCTGTCCCTTTAAGGAACTAGCAGATAAACCCTTTTCTAAACCCTCTTGTAGAAAAGACAATATCCTAGGAATCCTAACCTTACTCCATGAGTAACTCTTGGATTCGCACCAATGTAAGTATTTACGCCATATTTTATGGTAAATCTTTCTGGTAACAGGTTTCCTAGCCTGTATTAAGGTATCAATAACTGACTCCGAAAAACCACGCTTTGATAAAATCAAGCGTTCAATTTCCAAGCAGTCAGCTTCAGAGAAATTAGATTTTGATGTTTGAAAGGACCCTGAATTAGAAGGTCCTGTCTCAGAGGCAGAGACCAAGGTGGACAGGATGACATGTCCACTAGATCTGCATACCAGGTCCTGCGTGGCCACGCAGGCGCTATTAGAATTACCGATGCTCTTTCCTGTTTGATCCTGGCAATCAATCGAGGAAGCATCGGGAAGGGTGGAAACACATAGGCCATCCCGAAGGTCCAAGGTGCTGTCAAAGCATCTACCAGGACTGCTCCCGGGTCCCTGGACCTGGACCCGTAACAAGGAAGCTTGGCGTTCTGGCGAGACGCCATGAGATCTATCTCTGGTTTTCCCCAAAGTCGAAGTATTTGGGCAAAGACCTCCGGATGAAGTTCCCACTCCCCCGGATGAAAAGTCTGACGACTTAGGAAATCCGCCTCCCAGTTCTCCACTCCAGGAATGTGGATCGCTGACAGGTGGCAAGAGTGAGACTCCGCCCAGCGAATTATCTTTGATACTTCCATCATCGCTAGGGAGCTTCTTGTCCCTCCTTGATGGTTGATGTAAGCTACAGTCGTGATGTTGTCCGACTGAAACCTGATGAACCCCCGAGTTGTTAACTGAGGCCAAGCCAGAAGGGCATTGAGAACTGCTCTCAATTCCAGAATGTTTATTGGAAGGAGACTCTCCTCCTGAGTCCATGATCCCTGAGCCTTCAGGGAATTCCAGACAGCGCCCCAACCTAGTAGGCTGGCGTCTGTTGTTACAATTGTCCAATCTGGTCTGCTGAATGGCATCCCCCTGGACAGATGTGGCCGAGAAAGCCACCATAGAAGAGAATTTCTTGTCTCTTGATCCAGATTCAGAGTAGGGGACAAATCTGAGTAATCCCCATTCCACTGACTTAGCATGCACAATTGCAGCGGTCTGAGATGTAGGCGTGCAAAGGGTACTATGTCCATTGCCGCTACCATTAAGCCGATTACCTCCATGCATTGAGCCACTGACGGGTGTTGAATGGAATGAAGGACACGGCAAGCATTTTGAAGCTTTGTTAACCTGTCTTCTGTCAGGTAAATCTTCATTTCTACAGAATCTATAAGAGTCCCCAAGAAGGGAACTCTTGTGAGTGGTAAGAGAGAACTCTTCTCTTCGTTCACCTTCCACCCATGCGACCTTAGAAATGCCAGTACTAACTCTGTATGAGACTTGGCAGTTTGAAAGCTTGACGCTTGTATCAGAATGTCGTCTAGGTACGGAGCCACCGAAATTCCTTGCGGTCTTAGTACCGCCAGAAGAGAGCCCAGAACCTTTGTGAAGATTCTTGGAGCCGTAGCCAACCCGAATGGAAGAGCTACCAACTGGTAATGCCTGTCTAGGAAGGCAAACCTTAGATACCGGTAATGATCTTTGTGAATCGGTATATGAAGGTAGGCATCCTTTAAATCCACTGTGGTCATGTACTGACCCTTTTGGATCATGGGTAAGATTGTCCGAATAGTTTCCATTTTGAACGATGGAACTCTTAGGAATTTGTTTAGGATCTTTAAATCCAAGATTGGTCTGAAGGTTCCTTCTTTCTTTGGAACCACAAACAGATTTGAGTAAAACCCTTGTCCGTGTTCCGACCGCGGAACCGGATGGATCACTCCCATTAGTAAAAGATCTTGTACACAGCGTAGAAACGCCTCTTTCTTTATCTGGTTTGTTGACAACCTTGAAAGATGAAATCTCCCTTTTGGGGGAGAAGCTTTGAAGTCCAGAAGATATCCCTGAGATATGATCTCTAACGCCCAGGGATCCTGGACATCTCTTGCCCAAGCCTGGGCAAAGAGAGAAAGTCTGCCCCCCCACTAGATCTGTTCCCGGATCGGGGGCCCTCACTTCATGCTGTCTTAGGGGCAGCAGCAGGTTTCCTGGCCTGCTTGCCCTTGTTCCAGGACTGGTTAGGTTTCCAGCCTTGTCTGTAGCGAGCAACAGCTCCTTCCTGTTTTGGTGCAGAGGAAGTTGATGCTGCTCCTGCCTTGAAGTTACGAAAGGCACGAAAATTAGACTGTCTAGCCCTAGGTTTGGCTCTGTCTTGAGGCAGGGCATGGCCTTTACCTCCTGTAATGTCAGCGATAATTTCTTTCAAACCGGGCCCGAATAAGGTCTGCCCTTTGAAAGGTATGTTAAGTAATTTAGATTTAGAAGTAACATCAGCTGACCAGGATTTTAGCCACAGCGCTCTGCGCGCCTGAATGGCGAATCCGGAATTCTTAGCCGTAAGTTTAGTTAAATGTACTACGGCATCAGAAATAAATGAATTAGCTAGCTTAAGGGTTTTAAGCTTGTGTGTAATCTCATCTAATGGAGCTGAGTCAAGGGTCTCTTCCAGAGACTCAAACCAAAATGCTGCTGCAGCCGTGACAGGCGCAATGCATGCAAGGGGTTGCAATATAAAACCTTGTTGAACAAACATTTTCTTAAGGTAACCCTCTAACTTTTTATCCATTGGATCTGAAAAGGCACAGCTATCCTCCACTGGGATAGTGGTACGCTTAGCTAAAGTAGAAACTGCTCCCTCCACCTTAGGGACCGTTTGCCATAAGTCCCGTGTGGTGGCGTCTATTGGAAACATCTTTCTGAATATAGGAGGGGGTGAGAAAGGCACACCGGGTCTATCCCACTCCTTAGTAACAATTTCAGTAAGTCTCTTAGGTATAGGAAAAACGTCAGTACACGACGGTACCGCAAAATATTTATCCAACCTACACATTTTCTCTGGTATTGCAACTGTGTTACAATCATTCAGAGCCGCTAACACCTCCCCTAGTAATACACGGAGGTTTTCCAGCTTAAACTTAAAATTTGAAATGTCTGAATCCAGTTTATTTGGATCAGACCCGTCACCCGCAGAATGAAGCTCTCCGTCCTCATGTTCTGCAAATTGTGACGCAGTATCTGACATGGCCCTAATATTATCAGCGCACTCTGTTCTCACCCCAGAGTGATCTCGCTTACCTCTAAGTTCTGGTAATTTAGACAAAACTTCAGTCATAACATTAGCCATGTCCTGTAGTGTGATTTGTAATGGCCGCCCTGAAGTACTCGGCGTTACAATATCACGCACCTCCCGAGCGGGAGATGCAGGTACTGACACGTGAGGCAAGTTAGTCGGCATAACTTCCCCCTCGTTGTTTGGTGAATGATGTTCAATTTGTACAGAATGACTTTTATTTAAAGTAGCATCAATGCAATTAGTACATAAATTTCTATTGGGCTCCACCTTGGCTTTTGCACATATAGCACAGAGATATTCCTCTGAGTCAGACATGTTTAACAAACTAGCAATTAAACTAGCAAGCTTGGAAATACTTTACACTCAAATTACAAGTAATATGGAAAACGCACTGTGCCTTTAAGAAGCACAGAAAAAAATTATGACAGTTGAATAACAATGAACCGGAGAAAAAGGCATAAATTTAGCAAAGGATTGCCCCCATTAGTAATGGATCACTAACCCTTAATAGCAGAAAAAAATGTAAACGTTTTTTATCACAGTCAAAGCACAATCTCACAGGTCTGCTGTGAGTGATTACCTCCCTCAAAATAATTTTTGAAGACCCTTGAGCTCTGTAGAGACGATCCGGATCATGCAGGGAGAGAAACAGACTTTTGACTGAATTTTTGATGCGTAGCAAAAGCGCCAAAATAGGCCCCTCCCCCTCACACAAAGCAGTGAGGGAAGTTCAGTAAACTGTCTTAAATTAAAATAAACGACAGCCAAGTGGAAAAACAGTGCCCAAAACAATTTTTCACCCAGTACCTCAGATAATTAAACAATTTAGCATGCCAGCAAAAACGTTTAAAATCAAATAACATGAAATGTCATTAAACAGCCTGTTGCTAGACGTTCCCACTGCAAGTTAGGCTAAAAATTATATGCATATAGTATTATCCCAGTGAAGTGCCATTCCCCAGAATACTAAAGTGTACACATATATACATAACAGTCTGATACCAGTTGCTACTACTGCATTTAAGGCTGAACTTACATTATATCGGTATTGGCAGTATTTTCTCAGTCAATTCCATTCCTCAGAAAATAATATACTGCAACATACCTCTTTGCAGGTGAACCTGCCCGCTGTCCCCTGATCTGAAGTTTACCTCACTCCTCAGAATGGCCGAGAACAGCAAAATGAATCTTAGCTACGCCGGCTAAAATCATCCAAAAACTCAGGTAGATTCTTCTTCAAATTCTACCTGAGAAGGAACAACACACTCCGGTGCTGTTTTAAAATAACAAACTTTTGATTGAAGATATAAAACTAAGTATAATCACCACAGTCCTCTCACACATCCTATCTATTAGTTGGGTGCAAGAGAATGACTGGGTGTGACGTAGAGGGGAGGAGCTATATGGCAGCTCTGCTTGGGTGATCCTCTTGCACTTCCTTTTGGGGAGGAGTTAATATCCCAGAAGTAATGATGACCCGTGGACTGACTACACTTAACAGGAGAAAAAAGTGTAGTCTTTCATATTTGGGTGGAGGGTCCGCCATGTGTCATGTAGCTTATGTAATTAAAGGTTTTTCCATAAGTGTGTCAGTGTTCGCGTTGAAGGGGTTAGAGGTGTGTTAGTGCTGTCAAGTGGAGGCTGGAGGGGAATGTTGAAGTCTCCACCTAGGTAAACTGGACCTTTTGAGATATCTATCAGATGAGTGAACATCTTTGTGAAAAAGGGCTTCTGTTTAACGCTGGGGGCATAGATATTTATCAGAGTGACAGGTCTGCCATAGAGCAGTCCCTAGGAAATATGCCCTCCGTGTAAGCACATTTTTGAATCAGTGTGAAAGGTAGGGATTTTTTTGAGTAGTATACTGACACCATTTATTTTTGTTTGGCCTGAACAGTGGTAATGTTGTGTGTAAGTGGATCCTAAATATTTGGTTCTCTGCGACGTCTAAAGTGGGTTTCTTGCAGAAACAGTATATCAATCATACGTTTTGCTATGTGTTACAGGGCTTTTGAGCGTTTGTTTGGGAAGTTTTAACCTTTAGCATTTTGTGTCATCAGAATAAGGGGACGATGTGGCTGGGTTGTATGTCGTGTCATGGTGGATAGTATGAGAAATTTTTGTGACCATTATTTATTATACTAGACCATGATATGTCAAAACAATATGCACCTATTTTAGTCAGCATCTTAGCTCACATAGCACAGTAAATTAGATTAGCATGTAACATATAACAAAGTAAAAAAAGAACATTTTAACCTTTTATAATACATAACATTAAACAACAATATCATCTCCTTTTCTTGAAACTTTTTAAGTCTCATAATTATGACCCTTGGAGGAGCTGTATCCTGAGGTTTAGGGCGAAGGGCTCTGTGTGCTCTTACCCGGATGATATTTTCTGCATAGGACATATTCTTTTAGGACAGAGAATATATTTTCTAGATCATTTTTTTCTATAAGCGAATCTATTGTATCTTGTTGTGTTGTTATAGTGTCTTCAATGCGAAGCATATAATCTCTTACCTCTTCGTTGTTTGCTTCTAGCATGTCGATCCTGGAATTCAGGGTGGATAAATCCTTCTTTAACTCTGCTAGCACTTCATGTAAGCATGTCCTGAAGATCTCAGATATGTCTTCCTTCGTTTACGTAGTTTTCGTGTGAAACAGTAATTTATTGAGAGTGGGTGAGTAGGTGCTCATTTTTTGATATAAAGGTAGTCACTCTATATCTTTTGCAGGGATTAATAGCCATGAAATTTGATTTATTTTAAAGCTTGAGTTTCTTCTGAGGCTGCTATTTTATTGTTTCTTATTACAGTCCCTTAAGATGACCGTTGTATAATTGTATGTGGTTTAAGAGAGTTATTTCTCGTCATTAACATAATTTTTTTAGGGTGATATGTGTGTTCTGCCCGTTTGATGGCTTATGACTTGGATTTGTTTAGGCCGTGGGATGTTGTTCTCTAGATAAAAAAGTATGGGCCTTTATGTTTGTGGCTGCTATGTGTCTTACAGCCTATTCTTACTGCTGCTAAGTGGTCAGGTGTGGCTGTCCCCTGGAATATTGATTTGTGGCGTTTTTGCAGTCGTCTTGTGTGGCGTTTGGCTGCTGTCTATGGGACGAAGCGATGTCCAGTGTGGTTGTCTGGCTTACCCAGCGCACTTTGTTGCCTTCTCAGAAGTGGATGCCGGCAGTGGGGCTCAGGTTAGTGTCAGACAGTCCCCTCTGGTTGAGCTGCATGTGAGATCTCTCTCTAGTGCCCGTGATTCGGGATTTCGAGCATAGTTCCAGATCGGGTGATATTTAGAAATGGCTCCTACGTAGATTTGTGCTGAAGATATAATGGTCCCCAGGCTGTGGGAATAGAGACCTTGTTTGTGGAGCACCGGGTTTACACCGCCATCTTGACGGCTGCCGGCTCCGCCACCTGTGTATATATATCTTTATTATGGTCAGTGTTTTTTTATTTAGTGTATGGTGTATTATGGTGTTTTTATTTAGTGTAGTGTTACTTTTCTTGTAAGATGGGGGGGACAAAAAAAAATCTTGCACCAGGGCCCTCTGTTCATTTTGGTGTTGACAATGTATGATAAGCTAATCACAGCCATTATCATATATTCTATCCTGGAATAGGATTTGTGTGGGGCAGAATAAATGTATAATCTTTTGGATAGTGGACTAAGCCGTCTCCACACATCATGAACAGCCAAAGTTTTATATGTAGTTTTATCATTGTTAGGTGTTTAGCAGGGATAGAAGATTGTGTAGAGCAGTCAATGTTGGGATCAAGTGGAACATTAAAGTCGCCCCCTATCAATAAAGTTCCCTTTGTAATCTCTAGGAGCCTATTAGATATATTTTTGAAAACTATATGCTGTTTTCTGTTTGGGGCATAAATGCAAACTAGTGTTACAACTGTCCCATATAGTTTGCCTATTACTGCTAGGAACCTCCCTTCTTTGTCTTTATGAGTAGCAAACTCTTGAAAAGAGACATCATTTTTAATAGTATCCCCACTCCATTGGTTTTAGAAGAGTTGGAGGAATAAAAGCATTGGCCAAATTTATATTTGAATGTTTGGGGTTCGCTACCTGCTTTAAAGTGGGTTTCTTGTAACATTATGATGTCACCATCTTTATTTTTAAAATCTTGTAAAACTAAGTATTTTTAAAGGGAGAGTTTAGACCTTTAGAATGTATTAATATAATATTAATAAGGTTTTTTCCTCTTATGTGGCATGAGGTTGGGTGAAAAATGTATAAGGCGAGAGCTTTAAACATATAAACTTGTTGTGAAAGTGTGGTGGTATAAGATTGTTCCACACATATCTAAAGAGAAGCTACTTGCCGCATGTCGACAGTGTAAATGAGTTGAGATAAAGTTCCACATTTAGGTTTTTCAGGTTGGAGATAGAGAAGGTGAATCTGGTTGAGCACGTACATATTTAGTTTTCTTTTTTTGTTTTGGACAGTTGCCCAGTCTGTGTGTTGCTTTTTAGGTGGAAGAGTATCTTTTAGTGTCAATTAAATGTCAGGAGACTCCGGTGGCAAGGGGAATGAGAGATTGAGGCCAGTTGAGAAAGATTCCAAGTCACTTAGAGATCTAGAAGTCCAAGTCTTGCCATCTAAGGAAACAAAAAGGCTAAATGGTTATCCCCATCAATATTTGATATTGATCTTTTGCAACAATGATGTAATGAATCTAGTAGATTTTATTTTCTGTATAGTTAGAGGTCTCAGATCCAAATATGGCTGGAAATCGTAAACCAAATATTTAACCTTAGAGTTGATCCTGAAGTGTTGCCAGATATTTTATTTACCTTTAAATTTAAGAAACTTGATAATCACATCTCTTGGTGGGGATAGGCCTGTTGGTTTCGTTCTCAGTAAAATCTTTCTATAGGAATACATGTTGGTGATGGATAGTCAAATTGTAGATGTTTGAATAAGATTGTAAATATTTTTCTAATTCTATAGGACCGGTAGATTCAGGGATCCCCAATTCTTAAATTGCTTCTGCGGTCTCCAATGTCTAGATGTTCTATTTTATTATTTAGATCTCTAATCAAGAGACTGTTTTTCATGAAGAGATGCAAGATATTTTATTTCCTTAGAGGCGTTTTCTTGAGAGTCTTCTAGTACTTGTACTCTGTCTAGAATATCTCTTTTCAGGTCTGAAAGTTCTGAACAAATATTTTAATGAATCAATATCAGATTTAGAGGGAAGTTCACTAACTTTGTTGAAGATTTGCGTTAGTTGGTCTTGGTGTTCTGAATGTACAATAAGTAGAGGAGATTTTTTGGGTTCTGATGGGTTTGTTATAGTTTGGGATCCCGGTCTGGGTCTCCCTGATATGGGTGCACTTATTAAGGGTTTAATGGATTTGTCAGATTTTGTTAATTTTTGTGACTCAAATAGTTACTGAGAGCAATAAGAATATTTAAGTAAAAAAATATATAGAAGTTAGATGTTGGAGGTTTAGGTCTCTTGTGACACTATGAAGAATGCTTACTTTGAATATAAGAAAATTAAAGTATTATATCAATGCAGAATAATGCAGTGTAAATCACATTTTCCTTCATCTTCTATATTTCAATGCAATTTTACAAATGTAGGAGGATAAGACCATACAGGAACTTGAATAAATTAAGCTTTAAGTCTTTTAAATAAAGATAAAATCAATGGAAGCTTCGACATGCAGAGATACGTTTTTTTTATCTTCCAGGAAGATAGGTTATATGTATCACAAATAATTTATTGAGTATTTTGAATTCTGTATGTTTCAAATATTATGGGCATATGTCATGGTAAACAGTTCAACATACATTCATGGTGGAGTTGTTCAAATCTGACGACCCAGAGTGTAGCCGCTCATACATGCGAATTTCCCTCATATAGGTCTCATACCAACAGCTTCACGTTAAGCTGAGTTCCCCTAGGCATTAAATGTGTCAGATGGATGTGTTTGAGTAGATGTAAAAAATGCAGAGATGTAAACAATACTCGTTTTATTACCTCTGGGATCTTTATATAGCCGCATTGAGGAGGCAAGATGGCAACGTCTTCCCTGCTGCTCACTTCCCGCCGCCACCACCAAGCGTGGTCTCCAGGTCTATTAGGCTGCAAACAGTCGGCTCAGGGATGTGAGGGAAGCTTCCCCTAATATAACCGTTGCTCAATTTTACATTTTGAGTAAGGTACATTCCTGGGCTCCGTTTTCTGAGAGCTCACTCACTCACTCACTCACTCACTGTCCTAGCATGGCTAAGCTCCGTCCATACCCACTCCTCCTTTTATTTTTAAAATTATTTTCTGGCTAGACAATTAAAGGGACAATCAAGTCAAAAACAAACTTTAAATAGGACATGTAATTTTAAACAACTTTCCAATTTACTTTTATTACCAATGTTGCTTTGTTCTCTTGGTATTCTTAGTTAAAAGCTATGCTAATTTCTTAGACCTTGAAAGCCGCCATTAATCTGAAAGCATTTTGACAGTTTTTCACCACTAGAGGGCGTTAGTTCATGTGTTTCATATAGATAACGTTGAGCTCAAGCATGTGAAGCTCCTATGAGTGAGCACTGATTGGCTAAAAATGCAAGTCTGTCAAAAGAACTGAAATAAGGGGGCAGTTTGCAGAGGCATAGATACAAGTTAATTACAGAGGTAAAATGTGTAATATAATTGTGTTGGTTATGCAAAACTGGGGATGGGTAATAAAGGGATTATCTACCTTTTTAAAAAACAAAAATGCTGGTGTTGACTGTCCCTCTAATATTTGAAAATTGGTTAAAACAAAAGCTTTCTTCGATTTCAGTACTTAAGAATAATATTTGGAAATGTATGTTAATCAGGGCATACAACATTAAGTTAAATAAAATTAGGAAAAGAGCTAATTATCTTAAATGCTGGGGGCAGTTTTTGATGTTCCAAGAGTTGAACTTTAAGATGGTCATTTCTGATAACATTAATGGATAAAGTGATTTACATTTTCTGCATTTGAGAACTGATGCTTTCATGTACTGTGAAATAATTGTAATTTTAGTAGGTTTTGTATATTTATTTTTCTATTTTCTACTATTCTAAATAAAATAAAAAATTGAGAGAAGGGTTACCAATAGCGGGATATTTTAGGTGGTATTCATTGTAGTGGTTCACATGTGGGATGGTTACAGTTATGCAATGGTGGGAGCCTAGCACTGGGGCATCAGCGCAGTCAGTGTTATTTGCAGTGGTGGGGGGGGGGTGGCATTAGGGGCATTTGCAATTGTAAAGTTAATGGTTAGGCTAGTGAGATTGGAAGCCATTAGGGTTACTTGCATTGTGGGAGGATATGTTTAGGATTTATTTGGAGAATTAGGGGGTCCATTAGGAGTCTGTCGGTTGGGGTGATTCTAGTTAGGATATTAAATGTAGAGGATTGGAATCAGGTTTATCATTAGGGATAATTCCTAATTGTTAAAGCTACCCTATTGGAAAAACTAAAACTAAGGATGCAAGAAAATAGACAAATTTTCTTAACAGTGCTTTTTTAAAATTTACTCCTTTGTTCATCAGGAACATAACAATATAGTTTGTATTTTAAAATATTATTTGCAATACTACAGTGTTACTTGTGTACACTATCAAAAATGTAGTTTTGTTCATAAACTATAGAAACACACTTTAAAAGGGATAGAAAGGTCAAAATTGAAATGTGCATGGATGCATTTAAATAAAAGTATTTTTGCAACATACTTCCATTAGCATAAAATGTTTCTGATAATAGATAGTTTACTGTTTCTGCGACATATGCACATATGCTGTTATTTCCCCGTGCATCAGCATTCTAACACCACACCTTCTCATAGAGTAAGCAATGGCTTATATGACAGAAATTAAGTTTTCACTGATGCAATACACACCACTGTCAGCTCTCTGAGAAGGCATGGTGTTTGAATACTAGTGCAGGGGTCCTCACAGCATATGTGAAAGACAATAACTTTTACCAGAAGCAGTTTTGCAAATGCAAATATACTGCAGAAGTGCTCCTATTTAAAATTGAAATGCACATTTAAAATTTTGCCCTTTCTATACCTTTTTATATGCATATTTTAGTGGCACAGCAAAGCACTACAAGTCTTAGTATTGTTTTTTTTTTAAATTTTTATATGAAATAACACACAAAACAACTACTGATACAAAAGGGGCATTTGTATGGGTATTGCCCTTAAAAGGGCAATCAGCTCTTTTAAAAACAGCTCTTTTGTGCCCATAAAAAAACCCAAAAAACATAAAAAAAACCTAAGTCTAACCCCGAAATAGGTACTCAAAGTTCCTGAAGTCCGGCGGCGAAGGGCTTTATCCAGCGCAGGGACATCTATCTTCATCTGGAGCGAAGGAGGTGATCACGGAGCGGAGATGACCGTGGAGCAAGAACAGCGATTGCAGAGCAGGACGGGCGTGGAGGTTCCTCTTCATGCGGTGGCCACCGCACACTGAGGATTGAATGCAAGGTAGTTTATCACCTAGTATACATAAAATAAGAATATTTAGGAAATGGCAGTTTCATACTTACAACACAAAAAGGAAATTTATGCTTACCTGATAAATGTATTTCTTTTACGATATGAGTCCACGGATTTCATCCTTACTTATGGGATTACGCCTCCTGTTTAGCAGGAAGTGGCAAAGAGCACCACAGCAGAGCTGTATATATAGCTCCTCCCTTCCTTCCCCCTCCAGTCATTAGACCGAAGTTAGGAAGAGAAAGGAAAAGCCAAAGGTGCAGAGGTGACTGAAGTTTAACAAAAATAAATACCTGTCTTAGAAATAACAGGGTGGGCCGTGGACTTGTCATATCGTAAAAGAAATACATTTATCAGGTAAGCATAAATTTCCTTTTCTTTTACAAGATATGACGAGTCCACGGATTTCATCCTTACTTATGAGATACAATACCAAAGCTATAGGACACGGATGAAAGGGAGGGACAAGACAGGAACCTAAATGGAAGGCACCACTGCTTGAAGAACCTTTCTCCCAAAACCAGCCTCAGAAGAAGCAAAAGTATCAACTTTGTAAAATTTGGAAAAAGTGTGAAGAGACGACCAAGTTGCAGCTTTGCAAATCTGTTCAACAGAAGCATTGTTTTTAAATGCCCATGAGGAAGCCACAGCCCTAGTAGAATGAGCCGTAATTCTTTCAGGAGGCTGCTGTCCAGCAGTCTCATATGCCAGACGGATGATACTCTACAGCCAAAAAGAAAGAGAGGTAGCCGTAGCTTTCTGGCCCCTACGCTTTCCAGAAAAAACAACAAATAATGAAGATGATTGACGAAATTCCTTAGTCGCCTGCAAGTAAAACTTCAGGGCACGGACCACGTCCAAGTTATGCAACAGACGCTCCTTCTTAGAAGAAGGAATAGGACATAATGAAGGAACAATAATTTCCTGATTAATATTCTTATTAGAAACAACCTTAGGAAGGAAACAAGGTTTGGTACGTAAAACCACCTTATCAGAATGGAAGATAAGATAAGGCGAGTCACATTGTAAGGCTGAAAGCTCAGAAACTCTATGAGCAGAAGAAATAGCAACCAAAAATAAAACCTTCCAAGATAACAACTTAATATCTATGGAATGCATGGGTTCAAACGGAACCCCTTAAAGAACATTAAGAACTAAATTCAAACTCCAAGGTGGAGCAATTGGTCTAAACACAGGCTTAATTCTGGTTAGAGCCTGACAAAAAGACTGAACATCTGCCAAACGTTTGTGTAGTAAAATTGACAAAGCAGAGATTTGTCCCTTTAAGGAACTTGCTGATAACCCTTTCTCCAATCCTTCTTGGAGAAAAGACAGAATCCTGGGAATCCTAACTCTACTCCATGAGTAGCCTTTAGATTTGCACCAATAAATATATTTACGCCATATCTTATGGTAGATCTTTCTAGTAACAGGCTTACGTGCCTGAATCAAGGTATCAATGACCGAATCAGAGAACCCCCGCTTAGATAAAAATCAAGCGTTCAATCTCCAAGCAGTCAGTTGCAGAGAAACTAGATTTGGGTGTTGGAATGGTCCCTGAATGAGAAGGTCCTGCCTCAATGGAAGCTTCCACGGCGGCAGAGAGGACATGTCCACTAGATCGGTATACCAAGTCCTGCGAGCCCACGCAGGCGCAATTAGAATTACTGAAGCCCTCTCCTGTTTGATCCGAGCAATCACCCGGGGAAGGAGAGCAAACGGTGGAAACAAATAAGCTAGGTTGAACGACCAAGGCATCTATCAGTGCGGCCTGAGGATCCCTTGACCTGGATCCATATCTTGGGAGCTTGGCATTCTGACGAGACGCCATCAGATTCAATTCTGGTCTGCCCCATCTGAGAATCAGGGTGGCAAAGACCTCCGGATGGAGTTCCCACTCCCCCGGATGAAACGCCTGTCTGCTTAAAAAGTCTGCTTTTGTTGTCCGCTCCTGGGATGTAGATTGCTGACAGATAACAAGAGTGAGCCTCCGCCCACCGAATTATCTTGGATACTTCTGTCATCGCTAAGGAACTTCTTGTTCCTCCCTCATGATTGATGTAAGCCACAGTCGTGATGTTGTCTGACTGAAAATGAATGAATTTGGCCGAAGCCAACTGAGGCCATGCCTGAAGCGCATTGAATATTGCTCTTAATTCCAGAATATTGATTGGAAGAAGAGACTCTGACCGAGGCCACACACCCTGAGCCTTCAGGGAATTCCAGACTGCACCCCAACCTAGTAGGCTGGCGTCCGTTGTCACTATCACCCACGAGGGTCTGCGGAAGCACGTCCCCGGGGACACATGATCTGGCGACAACCACCAAAGAAGAGAGTCTCTTGTCTCCTGATCCAGAGCTATCTGAGGAGACACATTTGCATAATCTCCATTCCACTGCCTGAGCATGCTCAGTTGTAGCGGTCTGAGATGAAAACGAGCAAATGGAATGATGTCCATTGCCGCCACCATCAATCCTATTACCTCCATGCATTGAGCCACTGATGGCCAATGATTGGACTGAAGGGCTCGGCATGTATTCAGAATCTTTAACTTTCTGACCTCTGTCAAGAAAATTTTCATGGATATGGAATCTATCAGAGTTCCCAAGAAGGGAACCCTTGTCTGTGGAATTAGTGAACGTTTTTCTAGATTCACCTTCCACCCGTGAGTCCTCAGAAAGGACAGAACCATGTCTGTATGAGACTTTGTCAGATGGTAAGACGACGCCTGGATCAGAATATCGTCTAGATAAGGCGCCACTGCAATACCCCGCGACCTGAGAACCTTTGTGAAGATCCTGGGTGCTGTGGCCAACCCGAAGGGAAGAGCCAAAAACTGAAATGTTTGTTTAGGAATGCAAACCTTAGGAACTGATGATGATCCTTGTGTATAGGAATATGAAGGTATGCATCCTTCAAGTCCACGGTACTCATATATTGACCCTCCTGGATCAGTGGTAGAATTGTTCGAATAGTCTCCATCTTGAAGGATGGGACTCTGAGAAACTTGTTTAGACTCTTGAGATCTAAAATGGGTCTGAACGTTCCCTCTTTTTTGGGAACCACAAAAAGATTTGAGTAAAACCCCTGCCCCTGTTCCAATATCGGAACGGGACGAACGCCTCTCTTTTTATCTGGTCTACAGACAATCGTGAAAGAAGAAAACGCCCCCCCTGGGATAGAATTTTTGAATTCCAGTTGATACCCTTGGGACACGATTTCCAGTGTCCAGGGGTCCTGAACATCTCTTACCCAAGCCTGGGCAAAAAGAGAAAGTCCACCCCCTACTAGATCCGGTCCCGGATCAGGGCCCCCCCTTCATGCTGTTTTGGGAGCAGCAGTGGGCTTCTTGGGTTGTTTACCTTTGTTCCAAGCCTGGTTGGGTCTCCAGACAGTCTTGGCTTGCGCAAAATTCCCTTCCTGTTTAGCGGAAGAAGAAGCGGGGACTCCTTTAAAGTTCCGAAATGAACTAAACTTATTTTGTTTACCCCTCAGTTTAAATGCTTTATCCTGAGGTAGGAGATGACCCTTACCTCCCGTAATGTCAGAAATTATTTCTTTCAAGTCAGACCCGAATAGGGTTTTCCCTTTGAAAGGAATAGCCAAAAGCTTTGACTTAGATGACACATCAGCAGACCAAGACTTTAACCATAACGCTCTACGAGCTAAAATGGCAAATCCGGCATTCTTAGCTGCCAATTTGGCAATCTGAAAGGCGACGTCCATAATAAAAGAATTAGCCAGCTTAAGAGCCTTAATTCTATCCAGAATTTCTTCTAAAGGAGTCTCAGTCTTACTCCTCTAAGGTGTCAAACCAGAAAGCCGCCGAAGTGGTAAGTGGTACAATGCAGGCTGTCGGCTGTAAAAGGAAACCCTGATGAATAAATAACTTTTTCAGAAGACCCTCCAACTTCTTATCCATAGGATCTTTGAAAGCACAACTGTCCTCAATAGGAATAGTCGTACGCTTAGCCAGGGTAGATATAGGACCCTCCACCTTAGGGACCGTTCGCCAAGAATCCCGAACAGTGTCAGCTATGGGATACATTTTCTTAAAATTAGGGGAAGGTGAGAACGGGATACCCGGTCTTTCCCATTCCCGCGTAATAATATCCGAGATATTAAATTAAATTTATTTCATGATGGTGAGAGTACATGAGCCATTACATTTTTTATTATTATCTGTTATTTGTAGAGCGCCAGCAGATTCCGCAGCACTAATTTGAGAAATTCCCCTCCTATACCCCAGCATAGCAGAGAGCCAGGCTATTAAATCCTTTCAACTGAAAATGACAGGGGTTAAAATAGTATCATGTTCCCGAGGTCAGAAATGAAAATAATATAATTTATGCCTCAGCTGTTTCTCGTCTATCTCATATGTTGTGTCAGCCAGTACAAAAGAGACAAAGTGAACAGACATAAATGCATTTTCTAATCAAATCTCTCTCTCATATTCTTTTTTTTTTTTTCCCTCTCTCTTTAGGTCTCTTTGTGTATGTTGATATTTTTTGGTACAACACAATATAGTTTTACAATTAATGTCCCCCTAGGAAGCACCTCAGGGCTTATTTGTTGCCACAGAACATTCATCCTGGATTTTAAAGTGATGCATACTCTGTGCCAAATAAGTAGGTAAAAATGTTGTTGACAAATACTAATGATACAAAAACTGCACATTGGGACTACTTTTGATTTTACTGACCTCATAGCTGATAATTATCCTGGAGCTGTAAAATATGTTCCAAACTCAATGCAAATGGTGTACTGTAATGTGTGCAAATATGACGCTGTTCACACTCTTGACCTGACCTTCCCATTTTCTGTTGGATTGAGTCGTGTGATGCACCCAAACAGATAAATTTGATGGCTGTTTGGATCTTTTTGTAGCTAGATTGATTCTAGTGAAAGGTCCCACACTAAGATCTGGATTTGCAGGGTCTTCAAAGTCTACCAAGCAGAGCACAAGCAAGTTGTGCATATTTCGACATTATCTATATTGTGGATTTTTCATACCCACCTAAATGTGTTTTTGGCACTGGTATGGCAGGTCACAAATTTAAATTACATTTGTAAAAATACAATTTCCAACCACTATAAAAAAAAAAAAAGATTAACAAAAACCCCCCCCCACAAACACTGTCGTAAATAAAAAATAAAAAAATAAAAATATTTTTATGCTACAATTACTCAAGGAGCGCAACAGAGTTAATCAACTGAACAAATCAAGACATACAAATGGTTGTGTCGTTAATAATTTAATGCAGATATTGCAGTAATCGAATTAAAAAAAAAAAAAAGGAAGATACAATATAACAATTATTTTTGCATCACTGAGAACATTGGTTCAGTAAACAGAACCAAAAATGTACTTGTTGCTCCAGGTTACTGAAACAGTGCAATGGTTTTGGGAGGGTATTTCAACATACTCATAAAGCCTTTCCTTTCCACCTTTAAACAAGTATTAAATAAATATGTCAGTTAAGATGGCTGTTTTTGGGAAGAAAAAAAAAGCAACGCAAATTACTGTTACTATTATATCCACTCTGCATAAGATCCTACACTGAAATATGTCTGTCTGGTGGTCAAATAGTGAGGAGAACAAGGGCACTATTAATATTAAAGCACTAGAACTGACCAGTAAGTGTATACTGTATAGCATCAGAAGGTTTGAGGATTGTGTTGACTCATGACTACCTACGTAGACGTAATACCAATTTTAAGCACTCTTAAATTACTAAAAACTCTTATATTTCTGACTACTGTAGTCTAAATATACCCAATAATCATTAATCTCTAATGTACTTTGGACAGAACTTTCTATTTTCTCAGTTTTAACAAATAATGCCAGAAGAGAAGATAAAGTGTTGCAGGTCCTTCTAGCAGTAAAAGGGTTAAGACTACTACCCCTGATTGTTCTCAACTGAAACTCTCCCATAAAGCTCATTGGAAGCAGCTTTAAAAACAAGATTACATCAGGATCAAAATTGTGCTGAAAAGCTTCTATCGATAATATATAAGCCTTAACTATATCTCCATTTATGACACCAGTGTATTTTCTTGCTAGCTAACCAACTCATTAAAAGGCTTTAAAATTGTATAAGGAAGTCAGACTGAGCAATGACATCCATATTGAAAAACAATGATTAAAGGACATCTTATTTGCCCCGTTTTCCACGTCCCTTTCTTGATGTAAGTTTTCCTGCTGAAGAAGGAGAGCTGGAAGATGCCATTGCTATATTGATTTGACCATCTTGAATCTCCTGTCGTGTGTCTGCTGGCAAGTGGTTGATCTTCTGCTGTGTCTCCAGGTAAAACATTACATCACGCAGCTGTTCCTGCATTTCCATTATCTGTGTGTCCTTCTGCTCATTAGTTTCCTTTCGAAGATTTTCTTCTTCTCTGAGTTTGGCTTGTAGCACTGCCTGGTTGGCTCGCAGGCATTTGTTCATTTCCTGTTCTTCTTTCAGCTCACTGGTGAGCTTGGACACTTTGGTATTAAGCAGAGTGCACCTTCCAATTACAGAAGCAAGTTGTTCAGTTAGTAAAGATATTTTTGCACCCATACATGTAAACATTTTCACTTATCAGGACTTAAAATTGAAAACTATACATTCCCGGCAGATTATTATAAATAAAATACTGCTTTCTATGTATAATATTAAGAAAGTTAGTAATTTTACCCCTGGTGGGTGATTCTAATTTTCTATAAAGTTTTAAATACTACAAAGTAAGTAAAACAAGTAACCATAAACTTAAAACCCCCACTAACTTTGCAACACTACACAGCTCCACTTAACCTACGTTAACAAAAGATTTTTTTTTCCCAGGCAGGTAGGGACAATAAAACAAGATTTTGATAATTTAAATTATGGTTATGTGCAACAAAAAAGACTAAACAGACTGTAAAGCAATTCTTGTAAATATATGCTTATATAAAATCAGAATACCTTTTAGATCAGCTATTTTTTAATTCAGAAACAATGGTCAAAATGCCTTATTTTTAAACACTTTTAAAAGGACAATTAAAGCTCATAATTTTTAAGAAATGCATCAGAAGCATAAAGCAAAAGATATTGAGCATAAAGCATCCGGCTCTGAAAAGATCTGAATGCAGTGAGCAGCTGCCTTCTTACACATTCGCCAGTGAACGAAACTACCGAATGGACATATCTATAAAGCACTTAAGATTTGCATTAATTAATCTGCATGTAAAAAAAATACTTAAATCTGAACAATGAAAACCCTAAAAATACTTTAGGATTCACAAGAAAATCTGAAATAACGCAATACGGGTTAAAGTAAACAAACCTTAGGATTCATTTTAAAGTTTGTGTAATGTGTCAGTTTAAAAAAACTGCCAAAATGCTACATACCTTCTTTCCACGGCTTGTTTTTCCTTCAAAAGATCATTCAGTCTATGTTCAAGGCTGTCAAACTTATCTATGGTCTCTTTAAATTTTGCCTTCATATTATTAATCTATAAATAAAGGAGACTACATGATAAATTTCAACAAAGAAAACATTATCCAATCACCATATCAATTCTACAACATGCATACATCTGTGCAACAAAAGTGTAAGTTGATCCAAGTATTTAAAATGTATTATTGGCCTAGTGAATATAGCCACAATATTATTACTAGAACACTGAGTTTTTGCTCCTTTGTATTTTACAATTATCAATATTAAAATACACTAAGACAAAATATATAGAACCAATATCTGGAATTTGTTTGCACCAATGTGCTTTTCTGATGAATGTGCACCCAAAAGCACAAACACATGATTTTTTATATATATATTGTATTTTTGAGGATTAATTTTATTATTGAACAACAACCATGTTCTCAATGAACCCAAAAAACTCATTAATATCAAAGCTGAATAGTTTTGGAAGTAGTTTTTAGTTTGTTTTTAGTTATAGCTATTTTAGGGGGATATCTGTGTGTGCAGGTGACTATTAATGTGCATAATTATTAGGCAACTTAACAAAAAACAAATATATACCCATTTCAATTATTTATTTTTACCAGTGAAACCAATATAACATCTCAACATTCACAAATATACATTTCTGACATTCAAAACAAAACAAAAACAAATCAGTGACCAATATAGCCACCTTTCTTTGCAAGGACACTCAAAAGCCTGCCATCCATGGATTCTGTCAGTGTTTTGATCTGTTCACCATCAACATTGCGTGCAGCAGCAACCACAGCCTCCCAGACACTGTTCAGAGAGGTGTACTGTTTTCCCTCCTTGTAAATCTCACATTTGATGATGGACCACAGGTTCTCAATGGGGTTCAGATCAGGTGAACAAGGAGGCCATGTCATTAGATTTTCTTCTTTTATACCCTTTCTTGCCAGCCATGCTGTGGAGTACTTGGACGCGTGTGATGGAGCATTGTCCTGCATGAAAATCATGTTTTTCTTGAAGGATGCAGACTTCTTCCTGTACCACTGCTTGAAGAAGGTGTCTTCCAGAAACTGGCAGTAGGACTGGGAGTTGAGCTTGACTCCATCCTCAACCCGAAAAGGCCCCACAAGCTCATCTTTGATGATACCAGCCCAAACCAGTACTCCACCTCCACCTTGCTGGCGTCTGAGTCGGACTGGAGCTCTCTGCCCTTTACCAATCCAGCCACGGGCCCATCAAGACTCACTCTCATTTCATCAGTCCATAAAACCTTAGAAAAATCAGTCTTGAGATATTTCTTGGCCCAGTCTTGACGTTTCAGCTTGTGTGTCTTGTTCAGTGGTGGTCGTCTTTCAGCCTTTCTTACCTTGGCCATGTCTCTGAGTATTGCACACCTTGTGCTTTTGGGCACTCCAGTGATGTTGCAGCTCTGAAATATGGCCAAACTGGTGGCAAGTGGCATCTTGGCAGCTGCACGCTTGACTTTTCTCAGTTCATGGGCAGTTATTTTGCGCCTTGGTTTTTCCACACGCTTCTTACGACCCTGTTGACTATTTTGAATGAAACGCTTGATTGTTCGATGATCACGCTTCAGAAGCTTTGCAATTTTAAGAGTGCTGCATCCCTCTGCAAGATATCTCACTATTTTTGACTTTTCTGAGCCTGTCAAATCCTTCTTTTGACCCATTTTGCCAAAGGAAAGGAAGTTGCCTAATAATTATGCACACCTGATATAGGGTGTTGATGTCATTAGACCACACCCCTTCTCATTACAGAGCTGCACATCACCTAATATGCTTAATTGGTAGTAGGCTTTCGAGCCTATACAGCTTGGAGTAAGACAGCATGCATAAAGAGGATGATGTGGTCAAAATACTCATTTGCCTAATAATTCTGCACTCCCTGTATATATATATACATATATACACATATACATATATATACATATACACACATACACAGAGAAGTGCACTCACAGGAAAGAACAACTGGCTCAATACCATGGTTAGCCTGTTCTATGGCGATTTACCACCTGGGTGAAGCTTTTTAGCCCAGTAATGCTTTTCACAGAGTAGAACTTTCCTGTAGTATATCAGTTTGATCCCGCCTACTACGGTCAGTCCAGCACCGAAATACCAGGCAATTCCTCTCTGAACAAGGAACACAGCAACCCCAGACGATCGTTTTGGCCTTCATTGGGCCTCGTCAGTGAGGTGTAGCCATATTCCTCTAAGCACACTGAGCAAGGAGTCCACGTCTGGTTGCCCCTTTTTCCAATAGGGAGACTAAATACATACAGAGAGAAGTGCACTCACAGGTGGGATCAGACTGATATAGTACAAAAAAGTTCTACTCTGTGAAAAGCATTGCTGGGCTAAAAGAAGTTGCACCCAGGTGGTAAATCGCCATAGAACAGGCTAACAATGGTATTGAGCTGCTTGCTCGTTCCTGTGAGTGCATTTCTCTATGTATTTAGTCTCCCTAAGGTCAAAAAGGGGGAGCCAGACGTGGACTCCTTGCTAAGTGCTAAGAGGAATATGGCTACACCTCACTGACAAGGCCCAATGAAGGCCGAAATGATCGTCTGGGGTTGCTGTGTACCTTGTTTAGAGAAGAATTGCCTGGTATTTCGGCGCTGGACTGACTGTAATAGGCGGGATCAGACTGATATACTACAGGAAAGTTCTACTCTGTGAAAAGCATTGCTGGGCTAAAAGAAGTTGCACCCAGGTGGTATATACACACACATATATATATATATATATATACACATACACACATATATATATTTGAAAAAGATGCCAGCTTGAGGGTCACGTGTATTGTTTACAAGTAATGATTGGGTCCCTTTATGAATACTGTGGTGACCCAATCAGTGCACGGTAATCTAAAATTAAATATAACACCCAAAGAACAATTAGTAGATTATGTCCGGCACACACTTATATACGGCTAATGGCTCCTCATACTGTGTCACAAAAGAAAAGAGACAGACCCAGATTGCGTTTAAAAGAAAAAAGTTTATATATCTTAAATGAGATACATCTGACAGTCTACTTATGTTAACATAAGTAGACTGTCAGATGTATCTCATTTAAGATATATAAACTTTTTTCTTTTGAACGCAATCTGGGTCTGTCTCTTTTCTTTTGTGACACAGTATGAGGAGCCATTAGCCGTATATAAGTGTGTGCCGGACATAATCTACCAATTGTTCTTTGGGTGTTATATATATATATATATATACACATATACACACATACATACATACACACACACACACCGGCCACTTTATTAGGTACACCTGTTCATTTGCTTGGTAACACAAATTGCTAATCAGCCAATCACATGGCAGCAACTCGATACATTTAGGCATCTAGATGTGGTGTAGACGACTTGCTGAACTTCATACTAAGCGTCATAATGGGGAAGAAAGGGGATTTAAAGTGACATGAAACCCAAAAATTTTCTTTCATGATTTAAATAGAGAATACCATTTTAAACAACTTTGTAATGTACTTCTATTATCTAGTTTGTTTCATTATCTTAGTATTATTTGTTAAAAGAGCAGCAATGCACTACTGGCTTCTAACTGAACATATAGGTGAGCCAATGACAATTGAGATATATATGCATCCACCAATCAGCAGCTAGAACCTGGGTTCTTTGCTGCTCCTGACCTTACCTAGATAAACATTTCAGCAAAGCATAACAAGAGAAGGAAGCAAATTTAAATAATAGAAGTAAATTGGAAAGTTGTTTATAATTATATTCTCTATCTGAATCATGAAACAAATTTTTGGGATTTTATGACCCTTTAAGTGACTTTAAACGTGGCATGGTTGGTGCCAGTCAGGATGGTCTGAGTATTTAAAAAACTGCTGATCTACTGGGATTTTCACGCACAACCATCTCTAAGGTTTACAAAGAATGGTCCGAAAAAGAGAAAATCTCCAGTGTGAGGCAGTTGTATGGACGAAAATGCCTTGTTGATGTCAGAGGTCAGAGGAGAATGGGCAGACTGGTTTGAGATGATATAAAGGCAACAGTAACTCAAATAATCACTCAACCAAGGTATGCAGAATACCATCTCTGAATGCACAAAACATTGAACCTTGATGCAGATGGGCTACAGCAGCAGTAGATCACACCAGGTGCCACTCCTGTCAGCTAAGAACAGGAAACTGAGGCTACAATTCGCACAGGCTCACCAAAATTGTACAATAGAAGATTGGAAAAAATGTTGCCTGTTCTGATGAGTCTCGATTTGCTGCGACATTCAGATGGTAGGGTCATAATTTGGCGTAAACAACATGAAAGCATAGATCCATCCTACCTTGTATCAACGGTTCAGACTGGTGGTGTAATGGTGTGGGGGATATTTTCTTTGCACACTTTGGGCCCCTTAGTACCAAGTGAGCATCGTTTAAATGCCACAGCCTACCTGAGTATTGTTGCTGACCATATCTATCCATTTATGACTACAATATAACCATCTTCTGATGGCTACTTCCAGCAGGATAATGCACTATGTCACAAAGCTCAAATCATCTGAAACTGGTTTCTTGAACATGACAACGAATTTACTGTACTTCAATGGCCTCCACAGTCACTAATCTCAATCCAATAGAGCACCTTTGGGATGTGGTGGAACGGGAGATTCGCATCATAGATGTGCAGCTGACAAATCTGCAGCAACTGCGTGATGCTTTCATGTCAATAATAATATACACCTTGTTGAATCTATGCCACAAAGAATTAAAGCAGTTCTGAAGGCAAAAGGTGGTCCAACCCAGCCGGTACTATCAAGATGTATATATACAAAAAAAACGATATTTCAGATGATCATTCTTATGTGAGCAAATACTATCTCTCCTGGGTATATATCTAAAGTTCCTACTTACAGGATATAACCTCAATCCTACGAGGTAAGGTATTCGCACTGCAGGGGGGCACTTCTGTGGTGCATGTAGTAGACCAGCCGCTCATTTTTTGTAGTGTAGGGAGAGGTTATGGGTTTTTTCCCCCGCACATATATTATTTAGATTTTCCACTAGCCTCTTTTTATATGGTCTAGTAGTCCTGCCAATATACTGCAAATTACAACTGCACTGTAACATATAAACTACATATTCAGTTTTACAGTTACATAAGGTTTTTATATCAAATTATTTTCCTGTTTGACTGGACTTAAACCTTTTTGTAGGTTTATTCCCATTAAAGTGATGGATATATGCCTCACAATTTTTTTGATTGCATTTATAGAAGCCCTCAGACTGTTTCCCTAGCCAATTTGAATTGTGTCTGTAGAACCTTTTAGATAGGATTTTAACAAAGGAACCAATGATTGCATAAAAGTGTCAATAAATTCTGATTATTTTGATGTTAAACAATTAATACCGGGCACTATTGGTCTGCCTGGTGGTTTTTCTATATTTTTGTGAATTTTAGGCAAATAAGTAGCAATTTTTTTATCATTTGCCCAAAGTTCTACCATATTCAGAAAAAGATCCTATATCCGAGAGGCAGCAGGGACAAAAAATCGGAAGCTATCCGTATGGATTATCTGGGAGCCTACTGTACATCAAGAGGGGAACCTGTTGTATTTATCTAGAACGTAGCACGAAATCCAGGAGTCTCAAAATTTGACAGAAAGTCATTTGGTCTACTACATGCACCACAGAAGTGCTCCCCTGAAGTGTGAATACCTTACCTCATAGGACTGAGGTTATATCCTGTAAGTAGGAACTTTAGATATATACCCAGGAGAGATAGTATATGCTCACATAAGAATGATCATCTGAAATATCGTTTTTTGTTTGGAGGACGTTTTTTTAATCATTTGTTTTTAGTTTATATTTATCAATATTCAAACTACCACTTCATTCCATTTCTGGTATATTTACATGTGCTCAAGTTTTTATTATATCCAGACTATTATTATTCTTTCTTCCACTTTTTTTTTTTCCTCCTTGTGTTTTTTTTATGTAGAAATAGCGCTAACCAATTCCCTTAGGTTCTCTTTTTGCTACATATTTTATTGAGAGTATTTGCAGGAATAGTTCATTCCAGTATATATTTTCTCTTTAAGGGATAGCAGCTTATATTTGTAGCTATTATTTGAAAACAAAACTGTAATCCAGTTCCTTTTTTCGGACTCCTCCTTTTTTGCGCCCTTTTCTCCTCTTCTAGTATATATATATATATATATATATATATATATATATATATATATATATATATACACACACACACACACACATATATACACACACACACACATATATACACACACACATACATCATACATACACACAGAGAGAAGCACACTCACAGGAAAGAACAGCCGTCTCAATACCATTGTTAGCCTGTTCTATGGCGATTTACCACCTGGGTGCAGCTTCTTTTAGCCCAGTAATGTAATATATACATACACACACACACACACATATATATATACAAACACACATACACACAAAACACTTAAGGGGACTGCACTCTCAGACTAGATTGGGTACACATCCTATGACCCTGCAACATGCTCAGCCCTGGGTGCTCAATAGCAATCTCAGGAAGCTGTGCTGTCCCCAGAGTCACAGGCAGTTAACCCCAGGAAAAATTAATTACAAAATAAATTAATACAACACACAGAGAAAGTCCAGCACCCGCTTACAAGTTCTCAGCTAAGATTAAAAGCAAAACTGGAAGCGTTAGTTACTGCATCTGGCCAAATGGGACAAGCCCAGGTACCACGTCAAGGTCTCTTCCAAAACCTGGGTCCTTAATACAGCCATACAAATGCAAGCCTTCACTTGTTCCCAGTTTGTTGGATGGAGAGCTTGCATTGTGTTACATCTGTTAACTAAGGTAAGTAGTTATAAAATCAGCCCAAACACATCTTATGGCCTGTGAAACCAAAAGGAAGCAACTTACCCCTCTGTCAGAGACAACACTCCTAAACTGCTACTTAAGTCAGTAAATTAACATATTAATCTGTAAGTTAATCAATACAATTCTAACATTATAATGAGTAATTAAAATGCAACAGTTAGAAATAAATAAATAAAACAGGAAAAGACATCAACAATAAAACTTGTATGACTAGAAAGAGCAATAGGACAGTGTGGTTTGATAGAAAGCTTCAGATACATTAAAGGGACAGTATATTATACAATTCTTTTTCACTTAATGTATTTTATATGCCTTTTCTCCAACATAGGTGTGTCCGGTCCACGGCGTCATCCTTACTTGTGGGATATTCTCTTCCCCAACAGGAAATGGCAAAGAGCCCAGCAAAGCTGGTCACATGATCCCTCCTAGGCTCCGCCTACCCCAGTCATTCTCTTTGCCGTTGTACAGGCAACATCTCCACGGAGATGGCTTAGAGTTTTTTAGTGTTTAACTGTAGTTTTTCATTATTCAATCAAGAGTTTGTTATTTTCAAATAGTGCTGGTACGTACTATTTACTCAGAAACAGAAAAGAGATGAAGAATTCTGTTTGTATGAGGAAAATGATTTTAGCAACCGTAACTAAAATCCATGGCTGTTCCACACAGGACTGTTGAGAGCAATTAACTTCAGTTGGGGGAACAGAGTGCAGTCTCTTACTGCTTGAGGTATGACACATTCTAACAAGACGATGTAATGCTGGAAGCTGTCATTTTCCCTATGGGATCCGGTAAGCCATGTTTATTACGATTGTAAATAAGGGCTTCACAAGGGCTTATTTAAACTGTAGACTTTTTCTGGGCTAAATCGATTGATTATTAACACATATTTAGCCTTGAGGAATCATTTTATCTGGGTATTTTGATATAATAATATCGGCAGGCACTGTTTTAGACACCTTATTCTTTAGGGGCTTTCCCAAAGCATAGGCAGAGTCTCATTTTCGCGCCGGTGTTGCGCACTTGTTTTTGAGAGGCATGGCATGCAGTCGCATGTGAGAGGAGCTCTGATACTTATAAAAGACTTCTGAAGGCGTCATTTGGTATCGTATTCCCCTTTGGGTTTGGTTGGGTCTCAGCAAAGCAGATACCAGGGACTGTAAAGGGGTTAAAGCTTAAAACGGCTCCGGTTCCGTTATTTTAAGGGTTAAAGCTTCCAAAATTGGTGTGCAATATTTTCAAAGCTTTAAGACGCTGTGGTGAAAATTTGGTGAATTTTGAACAATTCCTTCATGTTTTTTCGCAATTGCAGTAATAAAGTGTGTTCAGTTTAAAATTTAAAGTGACAGTAACGGTTTTATTTTAAAACGTTTTTTGTACTTTCTGATCAAGTTTATGCCTGTTTAACATGTCTGAGCTACCAGATAGACTGTGTTCTGAATGTGGGGAAGCCAGAATTCCTATTCATTTAAATAAATGTGATTTATGTGATAATGACAATGATGCCCAAGATGATTCCTCAAGTGAGGGGAGTAAGCATGGTACTGCATCATTCCCTCCTTCGTCTACACGAGTCTTGCCCACTCAGGAGGCCCCTAGTACATCTAGCGCGCCAATACTCCTTACTATGCAACAATTAACGGCTGTAATGGATAATTCTGTCAAAAACATTTTAGCCAAAATGAACCCTTGTCAGCGTAAGCGTGGCTGCTCTGTTTTAGTTACTGAAGAGCATGACGACGCTGATATTAATATCTCTGAAGGGCCCCTAACCCAATCTGAGGGGGCCAGGGAGGTTTTGTCTGAGGGAGAAATTACTGATTTAGGGAACATTTCTCAGCAGGCTGAATCTGATGTGATTACATTTAAATTTAAATTGGAACATCTCCGCATTTTGCTTAAGGAGGTATTATCCACTCTGGATGATTGTGAAAATTTAGTCATCCCAGAGAAACTATGTAAAATGGACAAGTTCTTAGAGGTGCCGGGGCTCCCAGAAGCTTTTCCTATACCCAAGCGGGTGGCGGACATTGTTAATAAAGAATGGGAAAGGCCCGGTATTCCTTTCGTCCCTCCCCCCATATTTAAAAAATTGTTTCCTATGGTCGACCCTAGAAAGGACTTATGGCAGTCAGTCCCCAAGGTCGAGGGAGCGGTTTCTACTTTAAACAAACGCACCACTATTCCCATAGAGGATAGTTGTGCTTTCAAAGATCCTATGGATAAAAAATTAGAAGGTTTGCTTAAAAAGATGTTTGTTCAGCAGGGTTACCTTCTACAACCCATTTCATGCATTGTCCCTGTCACTACTGCCGCATATTTCTGGTTTGATGAACTGCTTAAGGTGCTCGATAGTGACTCTCCTCCTTATGAGGAGATTATGGACAGAATCAATGCTCTCAAATTGGCTAATTCTTTCACTCTAGACGCTTCTTTGCAATTGGCTAAGTTAGCGGCTAAGAACTCTGGGTTTGCTATTGTGGCGCGCAGAGCGCTTTGGTTGAAATCTTGGTCGGCTGATGCGTCTTCCAAGAACAAGCTACTAAACATTCCTTTCAAGGGGAAAACGTTGTTTGGTCCTGACTTGAAAGAGATTATCTCTGATATCACTGGGGGTAAGGGCCACGCCCTTCCTCAGGATCGGCCTTTCAAGGCAAAAAATAGACCTAATTTTCGTCCCTTTCGTAAAAACGGACCAGCCCAAGGTGCTACGTCCTCTAAGCAAGAGGGTAATTCTTCTCAGGCCAAGCCAGCTTGGAGACCAATGCAAGGCTGGAACAAGGGAAAGCAGGCCAAGAAACCTGCCACTGCTACCAAGACAGCATGAAATATTGGCCCCCGATCCGGGACCGGATCTGGTGGGGGGCAGACTCTCTCTCTTCGCTCAGGCTTGGGCAAGAGATGTTCTGGATCCTTGGGCGCTAGAAATAGTCTCCCAGGGTTATCTTCTGGAATTCAAGGGACTTCCCCCAAGGGGGAGGTTCCACAGGTCGCAGTTGTCTTCAGACCACATAAAAAGACAGGCGTTCTTACATTGTGTAGAAGACCTGTTAAAAATGGGAGTGATTCATCCTGTTCCATTAAGAGAACAAGGGATGGGGTTCTACTCCAATCTGTTCATAGTTCCCAAAAAAGAGGGAACGTTCAGACCAATCCTAGATCTCAAGATCTTAAACAAATTTCTCAAGGTCCCATCGTTCAAGATGGAAACCATTCGAACTATCCTTCCTTCCATCCAGGAAGGTCAATTCATGACCACGGTGGATTTAAAGGATGCGTATCTACATATTCCTATCCACAAGGAACATCATCGGTTCCTAAGGTTTGCATTCCTGGACAAACATTACCAGTTCGTGGCGCTTCCTTTCGGATTAGCCACTGCTCCAAGGATTTTCACAAAGGTACTAGGGTCCCTTCTAGCGGTGCTAAGACCAAGGGGCATTGCAGTAGTACCTTACCTGGACGACATTCTGATTCAAGCGTCGTCCCTTCCTCAAGCAAAGGCTCACACGGACATTGTCCTGGCCTTTCTCAGATCTCACGGCTGGAAAGTGAACGTGGAAAAGAGTTCTCTATCCCCGTCAACAAGGGTTCCCTTCTTGGGAACAATTATAGACTCCTTAGAAATGAGGATCTTTCTAACAGAGGCCAGAAAAACAAAGCTTCTGGACTCTTGTCGGATACTTCATTCCGTTCCTCTTCCTTCCATAGCTCAGTGCATGGAAGTGATCGGGTTGATGGTGGCGGCGATGGACATAGTTCCTTTTGCGCGCATTCATCTAAGACCATTACAACTGTGCATGCTCAGTCAGTGGAATGGGGACTATACAGACTTGTCTCCGAAGATACAAGTAAATCAGAGGACCAGAGACTCACTCCGTTGGTGGCTGTCCCTGGACAATCTGTCTCAAGGGATGATGTTCCACAGACCAGAGTGGGTCATTGTCACGACCGACGCCAGTCTGATAGGCTGGGGCGCGGTCTGGGGATCCCTGAAAGCTCAGGGTCTTTGGTCTCGGGAAGAATCTCTTCTACCGATAAATATTCTGGAACTGAGAGCGATATTCAATGCGCTCCAGGCCTGGCCCCAGCTTGCGAGGACCAGGTTCATTCGGTTTCAATCAGACAACATGACGACTGTTGCGTACATCAACCATCAAGGGGGAACAAGGAGTTCCCTAGCGATGGAAGAAGTAACCAAAATTATTCTTTGGGCGGAGTCTCACTCCTGCCACCTGTCTGCTATCCACATCCCAGGAGTGGAAAATTGGGAAGCGGATTTTCTGAGTCGTCAGACATTGCATCCGGGGGAGTGGGAACTCCATCCGGAAATCTTTGCCCAAGTCACTCACCTGTGGGGCATTCCAGACATGGATCTGATGGCCTCTCGTCAGAACTTCAAAGTTCCTTGCTACGGGGCCAGATCCAGGGATCCCAAGGCGGCTCTAGTGGATGCACTAGTAGCACCTTGGACCTTCAAACTAGCTTATGTGTTCCCGCCATTTCCTCTCATCCCCAGGCTGATAGCCAGGATCAAGCAGGAGAGGGCGTCGGTGATTTTGATAGCTCCTGCGTGGCCACGCAGGACTTGGTATGCAGATCTGGTGAATATGTCATCGGCTCCACCTTGGAAGCTACCTTTGAGACGAGACCTTCTTGTTCAGGGTCCGTTCGAACATCCGAATCTGGTTTCACTCCAGCTGACTGCGTGGAGATTGAACGCTTGATTTTATCGAAGCGAGGGTTCTCAGATTCTGTGATCGATACTCTTGTTCAGGCCAGAAAGCCTGTGACTAGAAAGATTTACCACAAAATTTGGAAAAAATATATCTGTTGGTGTGAATCTAAAGGATTCCCTTGGGACAAGGTTAAGATTCCTAGGATTCTATCCTTCCTTCAAGAAGGATTGGAAAAAGGATTATCGGCAAGTTCCCTGAAGGGACAGATTTCTGCCTTGTCGGTATTACTTCACAAAAAGCTGGCAGCTGTGCCAGATGTTCAAGCCTTTGTTCAGGCTCTGGTTAGAATCAAGCCTGTTTACAAACCTTTGACTCCTCCTTGGAGTCTCAATTTAGTTCTTTCAGTTCTTCAGGGGGTTCCGTTTGAACCCTTACATTCCGTTGATATTAAGTTATTATCTTGGAAAGTTTTGTTTTTAGTTGCGATTTCTTCTGCTAGAAGAGTCTCAGAATTATCTGCTCTGCAGTGTTCTCCTCCTTATCTGGTGTTCCATGCAGATAAGGTGGTTTTACGTACTAAACCTGGTTTTCTTCCAAAAGTTGTTTCTAACAAAAACATTAACCAGGAGATTATCGTACCTTCTCTGTGTCCAAAACCAGTTTCAAAGAAGGAACGTTTGTTGCACAATTTGGATGTTGTTCGCGCTCTAAAATTCTATTTAGATGCTACAAAGGATTTTAGACAAACATCTTCCTTGTTTGTTGTTTATTCAGGTAAAAGGAGAGGTCAAAAAGCAACTTCTACCTCTCTCTCTTTTTGGATTAAAAGCATCATCAGATTGGCTTACGAGACTGCCGGACGGCAGCCTCCCGAAAGAATCACAGCTCATTCCACTAGGGCTGTGGCTTCCACATGGGCCTTCAAGAACGAGGCTTCTGTTGATCAGATATGTAGGGCAGCGACTTGGTCTTCACTGCACACTTTTACCAAATTTTACAAGTTTGATACTTTTGCTTCTTCTGAGGCTATTTTTGGGAGAAAGGTTTTGCAAGCCGTGGTGCCTTCCATTTAGGTGACCTGATTTGCTCCCTCCCTTCATCCGTGTCCTAAAGCTTTGGTATTGGTTCCCACAAGTAAGGATGACGCCGTGGACCGGACACACCTATGTTGGAGAAAACAGAATTTATGTTTACCTGATAAATTTCTTTCTCCAACGGTGTGTCCGGTCCACGGCCCGCCCTGGTTTTTTTAATCAGGTCTGATATTTTATTTTCTTTAACTACAGTCACCACGGTACCATATGGTTTCTCCTATGCAAATATTCCTCCTTAACGTCGGTCGAATGACTGGGGTAGGCGGAGCCTAGGAGGGATCATGTGACCAGCTTTGCTGGGCTCTTTGCCATTTCCTGTTGGGGAAGAGAATATCCCACAAGTAAGGATGACGCCGTGGACCGGACACACCGTTGGAGAAAGAAATTTATCAGGTAAACATAAATTCTGTTTTTAAACCAGCTGCAGAGTATAGAATGTATGAGACCTTGCATTTTTAGGTTTGTGTATATGAAATTGCTGTTTTTTGCTTTGAAGCCACAGCCTATTACAATGGGTTGATCCTGCAGGTAAAAATCAGATCTCATGTTATCATTTTGTGTACACACACATGCTTTCCTTATATTTGTCACAAAAGCAAAGTTTAATACTTAGAGAGAACAATGGAAAATAATAATTGTATTATCTGCTTTTTATTAACTTTGTTCCAGCTGAGGCCACTAATTTATATTTTTCTATATCTTTTTGTGTGCACGCATAATAGACTCAACAGTGGACTGTTTAATAAGATGAAGCTACAATATACCTTTATATATATATATATATACCTTTGAATAGATCAAATCTGCTTTTGGTGTGATTTTATGTATGAATGGGTGTGTGATTTTGCTGCACTTGCAATTCTATATCCTGCATTGAACGTTATTTGACTAAGTAAAAGAGTGTTGTATTCCCTGTCTTTCTGCAAGGATCCATTAAAATAGAGATCCTTCTTTTTCTTGTTATGCACCATTTGTATTACATTTAATAGGAAAGTATATATATACACTGCTCAAAAAAATTAAGGGAACACTAAAATAACACATCCTAGATCTTAAATATTCTAATTAAATACTTTGTTCTTTACATAGCTGAATGTGCTGACAACAAAATCACACAAAAATTAAAAAATGGAAATCAAATTTTTCAACCCATGGAGGTCTGGATTTGGAGTCACACTCAAAATTAAAGTGGAAAAACACACTACAGGCAGATCCAACTTTGATGTAATGTCCTTAAAACAAGTCAAAATGAGGCTCAGTAGTGTGTGTGGCCTCCACGTGCCTGTATGACCTCCCTACAATGCCTGTGCATGCTCCTGATGAGGTGGCGGATGGTCTCCTGAGGGATCTCCTCCCAGACCTGGACTAAAGCATCCACCAACTCCTGGACAGTCTGTGGTGCAACGTGAAGTTGGTGGATGGAGCGAGACATGATGTCCAAGATGTGCTCAATTGGATTCAGGTCTGGGGAACGGGTGGGCCAGTCCATAGCATCAATGCCTTCATCTTGCAGGAACTGCTGACACACTCCAGCCACATGAGGTCTAGCATTGTCTTGCATTAGGAGGAACCCAGGGCCAACCGCACCAGCATATGCTCTCACAAGGGGTCTGAGGATCTCATCTCGATACCTAATGGCAGTCAGGCTACCTCTGGCGAGCACATGGAGGGCTGTTCGGCCCCTCCTTATTATCCAATTTGCTTCATTCTCTTGTAATCATTTGCTAAAGGAACAGCACTGCACTACTGGCAGATAGATGAACACATCTTGTTAGCCAATCACAAGAGACAAATGTGTGCAGGCACCAAACAACAGCTAGCTCCCATTAGTGTAGGATATGTGCGTATTCTTTTTCAACAAGGGATACCAAGAGAACGAAGCACATTTGAAAATAGAAGTGAATTTAAAAGAGTAGAAAAATGATATGCTTTTTCTGAATCATGCAAGTTTCATTTTGACTTGCTATCACTTTAAAGGGACACAAAAACAAAAAACAAAAAAATTTATGCTTACCTGATAAATTTCTTTCTCTTGTGGTGTATCCAGTCCATGGGTTCATCCATTACTTGTGGGATATCCTCCTTCCCAACTGGAAGTTGCAAGAGGACACCCACAGCAGAGCTGTCTATATAGCTCCTCCCATAACTGCCACCCCCAGTCATTCGACCGAAGACAAGCAAGAGAAAGGAGAAACTATAGGGTGCAGTGGTGACTGTAGTTTAAAAATAAAAAACACCTGCCTTAAAGTGACAGGGCGGGCCATGGACTGGATACACCACAAGAGAAAGAAATTTATCAGGTAAGCATAAATTTTGTTTTCTCTTGTAAGGTGTATCCAGTCCACGGGTTCATCCATTACTTGTGGGATACCAATACCAAAGCTTTAGGACACGGATGAAGGGAGGGACAAGGCAGGAACTTAAACGGAAGGCACCACTGCCTGCAAGACCTTTCTCCCAAAAATAGCCTCCGAGGAAGCAAAAGTATCAAATTTGTAGAATTTAGAAAAAGTATGAAGCGAAGACCAAGTCGTCGCCTTACAAATCTGTTCAACAGAGGCCTCATTTTTAAAAGCCCATGTGGAAGCTACCGCTCTAGTGGAATGAGCTGTAATTCTTTCAGGAGGCTGCTGGCCAGCAGTCTCATAAGCTAAACGGATTATGCTTCTCAGCCAAAAAGAAAGAGAAGATGCCGAAGCCTTTTGGCCTCTCCTCTGTCCAGAGTGGACAACAAACAATGCAGATGTTTGACGAAAATCCTTAGTAGCTTGTAAATAAAACTTTAAAGCACGAACCACGTCAAGATTGTGTAATAGACGTTCCTTCTTTGAAGAAGGATTAGGACACAGTGACGGAACTACAATCTCCTGATTGATATTCTTATTAGATACCACCTTAGGAAGAAATCCAGGTTTGGTACTGTCAGAGTATATGAATATTATGATGAATATTACATATGTGTACATATATATATATATATATATATATGTATATTTTATACACTGTATATGTTAGATGAGAACTCAGGATTAATTAAACATGAGTTTGTTGAACACAGCTTCTAATACACGTCTATCAGGATTGACGATCAGTAGAGCCTTTTTGAAACACAAACATTTCTTTTCTAAAGGAAATAGCTCAGTGACCCTATTCATTTGACTATATATGCAGATTTTTATAACCTCAGAACATTTGGTGAGGTGAGAAAAGAATGTGTTCAAGGACCCCTTTGGAATTTGACACGTGTGATACAACAGTTCTATCTCACTGAATCTCTATTTGAAGACTTACTGCAAAAACCCCTCTTGGGGGAAGGTGACACAAATAAAATCAAATACTCATCTGCACTTCTGGCTAAACAGGAAATATGCTGTTTTAAAGACTCTTACAACTCCTCATGGATTGACCCCATGTGGTGAGTATGAGACAAAAAGTCTGGCAACTGAAGTTACTGAAAAGTTAGAATGTTAGGATAATACAGTGAAGACAAATGACTTACATTATGATTCATGATATATATATATTAAAATTAAGCACATTGTATTAGGTGGATGATTGCTGCAGGGGATATTTATATAGGAAATAAATTCAGATATACATAGAAATGATGTATATGTTTTGAAAACACAAAAGATCTTACTTAGCCTCTGTGTGTTTAAAAACATGAATAGATGTTTATGGACCTGAAGAGAAGTGATTATTAACATTTATTTTCTTATTTCAGATCTACATAGACAGGATTCACTTGGAATACAGTACAATACTGAATTAAAAATAAGCTATTATTCACATGTAAATGCCAGAATACTGATAAAATTATAATGCATTTTAAGCTAATAATTAGCAGTGTTAAATTACCTTAATATAATAAAATGTTAATAATATAACATATTTGGTATCAGAATAATCAGAAAAAATAACCTAATATTAACCATCTGTAATTGGGGTTATATATGATTAATGCAGAGAGTGTGATCTGATTAAATAACCATTTTATAAAAAAAAAAATTAACTTGCTTAAAAATGTCAGAAATGCTGTATTGTATTGCTATGTTGTACTGTATGCTGCCACCTGGTGTTATGTTGCGAGAACTACAGCCAGAAGGTTCTTTCTGGCTGTTAAAAATGAAATTTCCAAGGGCCAATCCGATTTAGACTTCCCAGATAACCAATGGGAAGGTCAGCTCCCGTAGTGCCACCCACATGATGTCATCAATGATTATATAATGGGAGTGTTGAATGCACAAGGGAGAGTTGTCTGTAACTTGTTGAAAATTAGTGATCTGATTTTGGCTGCGATATACCTAAAAAAAAAAAAAGTTCACTTCAGCAAGGAGCTTAAAACTTATCCTTGATTTGTGCAAAAACCTTCTTTCAAATGAGATGACCTAAAGACCGCTACGAATTGGTTCAAAATTGGTGAAGTATATTGTATTTTAAATTGGTAGTTATAAGCCTAGGTTTTGTTCAAATCTGTGTCTGAATTGGCTAAGTAACTCATCTATACAAGTTCTGATATTGTCGGTTAATTTTGTATTAGGATAAATTGCAGTTAAATAGCAGAATATATATTTTATCCTATTGTTTTATAAACACTGTTTAGAATTGTATTGCTTGGATGTTAAAGGTTTTTAGTCCCATTGTGTTAAATAAATAAGGCTGAATTGTGAAGGTATATTGTTCTGGGTTTTGTAAGAAGAATAGCATATCTTAAGAGTTGGTTTTAACGCATATATACATTTGGTTTCATTTCCTTTTATTGCAAATATACTTCAATATGTTTATGGATATTAACTAAATAAAAGAATTCAGATATTTATATTAATTGTATGGTCTAGTAGGTGCATGGTTGATAAGGGTTTCTACTTCTTTGTATTGTGTTTATAACCCTGCCATAAACTTATATATATTATTTGGATAGCACTACTAAGATTTTCATAAATATACTGACATAATAATTGGAGGCATTGCATGAGATTTAATAATATCCATCATAATTGATATAATATATTTGTAAGTAAATAGAAATTATTATAAAGGAGAAAAAAAAATAAATTCATATTTCGATATTAATATTTTGAAGATATAATTTTTTTTGAAAAGTTGAAATATTAATTTTCATATTTCGAGATTGACATTAATATCTTGAAATATTATTAAAGATTAATTTTGAAAAATTAATAAAAATATTAATTTTTCATATTTCAAAATTAATCAAAAATATTAAATTTTCATATTTTCAAAGTTAATCAAAAATATTAATTTTTCATATTTCGGAATATTAATTTTTCATATTTCAAAATTAATAATATTTTTTTTTTTTTTAAATATAAAATTTTTCTCTCTTTTTATTGGCAAAAATTGTATTAGCATTTTATTTAAATAAATACTAAACCAATACAATAATGTCTGTAGCCAGAAGTGACTCATTTAATTCTATACATAGCAATGAAATTGGTCCCATTACAATACCCATTACTAAAGGTCAGGTCCTTAAGAAAGATATCTTAAGTTACATTAAAGGGAAGTTAAATATTGCTGGTGAATTAAATGATTTTGTGGATATGCTTGAAACTAGGGCTAAAAATATTACCGTTAATAATAATATGTGGAATGAAGAGAATGAATTCTTCCAGGAATTATTAATGATTAATCAATGCAAAGATCCCAAAAAGCGAGAAAAACTAATACTAAAATCTTGGCCCCTTCTAATATGCATAATTGACGAAATGTCGTTTTGTGTCACAGACAAACGATTGCAAATACAGGAGCTAGAAAATAGTATTCGTTCCTCGCGCAGACGCGAAGAGGGTTTAAAAACAGCCAAAAATAAAATGGATGAATTTGCCCAAAACCTAGCCACCTTAGATAAGCACAATATGGACTTAATCGCGCAGATACAAGATTTAAATAAACAGCTTGCGCAAAGCCAGAGAGAACTAAGCGATTTAAAAAGGTCATATCGCCATAATGAAAACCCCTATATTAGCAATGAAAATAATACAGATAATGCTAACTCCTTTAGCGAACGCGTCAGGGACGAGGTACGAAAATATATAGAACAACATAGACAAATGACCCCTAACGGGTCAGAAGTAGATTTCCCAAATAGACAATCCCCTCAGGATGTAAATCCAGAGGACAGCTGTAGTGCAGCTGATGCGGGGGAGGGAAACTCTAACAGAGAATCCCAAAATAAGTCTGATAAAGTCTATGATTCCCATAAAATAATCACCTTCGTACAACGCGCAGTACCTATATTCTCCAATAAGGGAACAACATCTGTAATTGATCATTTACAGGCTTTTGAAAATGCGTTAGCTATAATGAATGTTACAAGTGAGAAATTGAAAATTGAATTTCTGCCTTGGGTATTTGACAGTAAGCATCACAAATTCTTTGCTTCACTAAAGGATATGAATATTCATTCCTGGAATGGGGTAAAACAACAATGCAGAAAAGAATTCGGGCAATATCGCACTAAAACTGCCGCGAAAATAGCGGTATATGGTTTAAAGTGTCGTGCGAATCAGAGTCCAGTCGAATTCCTTTCTGTATTGAAAAATGCGTACAGTATGGCTGAAGATAATCCCAGATTTGATGGCTCAGAATTTGTAAATTTATTTTTTGAAGCACTACCTACACCCATCAAAATTAACTTAGCTAGAGATTTTGATGAGGACTGCTCATTGGAATGGCTGATCAAAGAGAGTACAAAATTATACTCTATTCAGCAATCCAGTGAACAGGGGGTTAAAAAGGAGTCAAAACCCAAAATTGTGGCAGAAACTAGGGTGTCACCTAGCCCCCTCAATTTGGAGTCTAACAAGAGGACTTATGCAGAGGTGGCCAGTCAAAACAGGCCATCTCCACAGAGGTTTAATTCTGCCCCTCCCCCTACACAGGTTGAGGCGCAGGGAGACTATAACCAAAGTGGGGGACATAATCAGGTGAATAATTACTCACAAAGAGAATACTCACCAAATAATTGGTATCCGCGCAAGGGTAGATACAATAGACGGCGAAGATATTCTCAGGGTAACCAGACACCCCAGAGATATAATGCTCCCCAAAGTACTAACGCTGAACAAGCTGAACCCCAGGGGCAACCACGCCAGAATAGAAATAGTGGCCCTGATTCTGAGGGAACGCAATGGTCCAGGAATCAGTACAATGGGGCACCAAGAGATAGGCCCAGGGGTAGAGGTAACTTGTACAATCAGGTAGATATGCTGTTTACCAAATTAAATCGGTTGAGCGAACAAATCGCTAATATGAGTCAAAAATCTACGGCTCAGCAACCGAACAATACTTTTTTAGGGGTACAGCCAGTGGTCAGCAGTGGACCACAGGCACAGTCATAAATACTGCAGTATCACCTGAAGGGGAGGGGAGAGATATACAAAATGTAGTAATAAATATCAATGATACTAATCATGTTATCTCCCCACAGACCGGAAACGGACAAATTAGCTGTGACAATGAGCGACATCAGCCGGAAAAAGTTAACAAATCTCTTCCTTTGCAGCTCTCTCTTAACCTTGTTTCCACAGATGCAGTACAAAAGAATCCAGCCGACCCTGTCATAGAGGAAACAGGTAGGTATGAAGCTTCTTCTGCATCGGAAAGCATGGCAAACTCAGGTAATACGTGGCGAAGCCCACAAATGTATGAGAATGCAAATTTTATGTGTGAAATGATAGAAACTGCAGGAAGATATTATGTACTAGTTGAGCTGCAAGATTCAGTCTCCAACCCTATCAGGGGATTAATTGACACTGGGTCACAGGCAACTATCTTATCCCACAGATACTACACACAGCTAAATGAGCTAACATCCCACAAACCTAAAATAAAAGAATTTGACGGTTCTCTAATAGGTGTTGGGGGTGACTCCCTAAAAGTTTACGGTACTGCCTGGTTAAAATTTAAATTGGGGAACAGGGTCATAAGACACCCTGTCATTATAGTGGATCTGCCAACTGATCGTTTAATTATTGGTAGTGATCTCCTGAAACGATTAAGCACCATAATTGATTGCATAAATAATGTAATTTGGTCGCAAGTTAAACGGCCTATCAATTATGAAAAATCTGGTACATCTCGCGCCCGACATAGCTGTCACGTGGTGGAAGAGAAACCAGATGCTGTGGAGATTCATTTCAGAAATAACTCTGTACCTGAAATCACTATTCTACAAATAGATGATCAGACTCCTTTTAGTGGCTCTGATGGTAATACTTTTAAAATTTCGCCTGGAAAGATAGCGAATATTTCCCTAGATGGCGATGTATTAACCATATCACTCCACAAGGGGGATCATAAAATCCCTAAGGGGGGAGGCCACACTCAATACCTCACAGGGATTGAGAGAGTTAAAGAGGATCTATTTATCCCTATACAAGTGCATGACCTTGGTAAAACAAAGTATGCTAAAATAAACTTAAAACAGGAAGCTAGCTATATAAGCGAAGGTTTATTAACGCAAATAGCTGAACCTAAAGTGATTAAATATCTTTCTCCCCAAGACCACTGTGTCAACGGCCTGGATGACAGGTCTGAAAGCTATAACATCACAGCTAAGTGCTTATTATCTATCTCTATTGGTAATAAGTCAGTGAAGCACCTGTTTTTAGTTTTAAATACTCCCCATAATCAAATATACATTGGCAATGATATCTTACATAGATATGCCATACAAATAGATTTGATTAATTCTTGCCTCTGGAGCAGGTTAAAGGGGGACCCTGAAGTATTTCAGGATGAAAATGCAGCCCTGAAATCAAACCAGCAATTGCCATATGCTGTGAATATGCAGGTATCTAGCGATGTTATAATTCCTGCTGGGGCTGATAAATTTCTTTTACCCTTACAGGTAAAGAGAGGTCAGAAATTAAAAACTTCTGAAACACTGATTTGCCTCTCCCATAGAATACAAAATCTGGGTGTCTCAGTAACCTACACTCCTATGGTGAATATTGGAACTGTTCCAATAAATATTATTGTGCATAACATGACCCCACAGGATATAACATTATCCAAGGGAACTACCATAGGATATGCACTGGAATCAAGTTATTACACTTTTGGATTCCAGAATAATGTAATTGGGCTAATACCTGAAGGATACCTAACTGAAGAACAATTAATAGAACAATCCTTTGCATCTATGCCAGAGGGTCTATTTAATATTCAGTCTATTTATCCCTTCAGCTCAGAGGAAGGCATCTGTAAAATTGAAGAAGCCTCTCTGGTGTTTGATCAGCCAATCAAACAGCAAGATTACCCCAATACCCAGAGTCATGGGAGCAATGTAAATTATAATCAAGGGGATCTCACCTCTAGACTGGAAGAAGCCTATGAAATAGGACAGCCTGAAATCTTTCCAGGATTTCAGCAAATAGTCGAAGAGCAAATATCCTTAGCTAATGGCTGTTCCAGCGATGATGAACGCCAACAGCTGCGAGAACTACTGATGGAGTACAAGGATATTTTTGCTAAGGATTCTTATGACTGTGGTACTACAGACTTGCACATTGCAAGAATACAAACAGATCCCGATGCACCACCTGTATTTGTCAAACAATACAGACTTCCCTTAGCCTCATATGATTCTCTTGCAGAGATCATAAGGAATTTGGAAGAAAGAGGTATTATCAGACAGGTGCACAGCTCTTATAATAATCCTATTCTAGGTGTCCTTAAGCCCAATGGACAATGGCGTTTGTGTGCTGACTTAAGACAGCTAAACAAACGAGTATACATGTCTGGCTGGCCTGTACCATACATTGACCAGTGCCTAGCACAAATGCAGGGATCCAAAATATTCACTGCCATTGATTGTGCACAGGGATATTGGACCATAAAGGTACATGAAGAGGACCAATATAAGCTAGCATTCTCCTTCCAAAAGGTCCAATATGCATTTCAAAGACTTCCTTTTGGATACATAAATTCTGGACATGAATTTGCTGTATTCATGCATAAGGCTATGCCTGATGCACTGGAAAGGGGGACCTTATCTTATGTTGATGATGTTTTAATCAAAAGCACAGACTTTGAAAAACACATCGCAGAGCTTAAACACGTCCTCAGCCAACTTAAAAGGGCAGGTGTCAAATTATCCCTGCAAAAAGCTCAATGGTGCCGCACTCGTGTAAACTTCTTGGGACATGAAGTTACCTCTGAAGGATTAAATCCCCAAAAGAAAAAGGTGGAAGCTATAGTGAGTTCTAAAAACCCAACTAACCTAAAGGAATTGAGATCATTCCTGGGTATGACAAATTATTCTCGCAAATTCATTGATAATTATGCGGAATTAGCTAAACCACTACTGCTTCTTCTGAAGAAAGATGTGAAATGGCACTGGAGTGAGTCTCAAGAGACAGCCATCAGAGAGCTGAAGAGAAAACTCACTCAAGCACCTTGCTTAGCGTACCCTGAAGGTGGCAAACCTTTCTTCTTAGAGACAGGTTACACAGATATAAGCATGAGTGCTGTGTTATACCAAAAGCATGATAATTTGAACAAAGCCATTGCTTATGCGAGCAAAAATCTATCCCCAGTAGAAATAAAGTTTAACGATTGCGAAAAAGCCCTCTTATCTACTGTATGGGCTCTACAAAATTTCCGCAGCTATATACAGGGCGAGAAAATTATTGTAGAAACGGCCCACCAGCCTTTGCTATATTTGCAAAGTGAGAGGATAAGAGATGGGAATTTGTCTAATAGCCGCATAACAGCGTGGACTCTTTCCTTGCAAGGCTGGCCCTTAGAAATTCGCTACAAGCAGAATAAAAAGAATCCAGTCGCACAAGGGCTTGCTGAGCTCCACGACTGTACTGCTAGAGATCCTGGGGAAGAATTATCAGAAGATGATTTTCTGGAAGAACAATTGCTTTCCCCATATAAAATGTACAATGAAGACCATTGTCAAACATTACCTTGGGTATATGTTGATGGTTGTTCTTACCATGCCACTATTGATAATGAGCGCAGACTAGTCGCTGGCATTGGTATAACTGGGGCAAATGGATTCTCAAATATATCTGTAGGTTTCAACATTGGACCAAGATCCAGTCAAGTTGCAGAACTAACTGCTGTTTTCAAAACCATTGAAATGGCTATTGAACATGGTATTCATGAATTTGTGATCATAACTGACTCAAATTATGTGCGTGACAGTTTTGTTGAATACCTGCCAACTTGGAAAAGAAATGGCATGCAGAAAAGCAATAACAAACCAGTCAAGCATGGCAAATTGTTCTGCGAGATTGATAATCTGGTAGTATCCAATGATTTAACCATACACTGGAAAAAGACCAAGGGTCATTCCAGAGTTTTAGGTCCTGATAAGGAAGGCAATGACCTTGCGGACTCATTAGCCAAACAAGGAGCCATAACTGGAGAACTCCTTAATATTGAACACTTAATGGGTGCAATTCAGGTAGAAGCCATTACCAGAAACCAGGCAAAACAACAGAGTGAGCCTAACTTGGTACAATGGAGTCAGGATTCTCCTAGTGAGGACCTGATCACTAGTCAAAAAGAAGACCCCATTGTAGGCATCTTCTATAAACACATAGAAGATCCTGAAAGCAACCCCATCTCAAAAGATGATTGTATTGGCAAAGAAGATCTGAGAATCCTAATAAAATCTAAATCACAAATCAAATTACAGGATGGTTTGTTAATTAGAACCTCCAAAACTGGCATCCAACAGTGGGTAGTACCCACCAAGTTCAGAGGTCTAATGCTTCAACATGCCCATGATGCTCCCACATCTGGTCATCGCGGTACCAAACTCACGTATGAAATATTGCGTGATTATGCTTTTTGGCCACACATGTTGAAAGATGTTCAAACCTACTGTCAAGGGTGTTTAATCTGTCCACAGTTCCAACCCACTGCACCAACACATAGAGCGCCATTGCAGAAAAGGGGGATGGTAATGCCATGGTCAGATATACAAATTGATTTTATTGGCCCGGTAACAAGATCATCAAGAGGTAACAAATACATGTTAACCATAACATGCCTGTTCACTAAATGGGTAGAGTGCATTAGTGCACCTAACAATAGTGCTGAAACATGTGCAGCATTGCTCATCAACCATGTATTTTCCAGATTTGGTTTGCCCCAAAGAATCGAATCAGATCGGGGGACCCACTTCACTAGCGAAGTAATGACAAAAATGTGGAAAATACTAGGGGTTAAAAGAAAGCTCCATATTGCTTATAGAGCTGCCTCAAGTGGTGGTGTAGAGCGTTACAACCAGTCCATTGTTAAAATCCTCAAAAAGTTTGTGAGTGAAACAGGTAAAGACTGGGATATAAAACTACCTCTAGTCTTAATGGCATTAAGAGCAACTCCAAGTAGTGCTACCAAGATGTCACCTTTTGAGCTGATGACTGGTAGAAGAATGGTTCTACCTCAGCATCTGCTGTACCGTACATCAGACCAAAATTTGATAAACGCTGCCAATACACATCAATATGTGGAAAACCTAAGGAGACACCTGCAACATGCCTTTGCATTTGCTCAAAGGAATTTAGAAAGAGCCGCAACTGCCACTAAAACCTATTATGATCTCAAAACATCCAAAAAGGAATATGAAATAAATGATAAAGTTTATCTTTATAACTTTGGAAGAGATCAGGTTAGGGAGAAGAAATTTCTTCCCTCATGGAAAGGTCCTTTTGTCATTACTGACAAAATATCTCCAGTGGCCTATAAAATACGGATCCCCAAAAATGAAGGTTTCATAGATAAATGGGTACATATAAATCAACTGCGGGCATGTCATCCCAGGTCCCAACTACAAGTCATAGAGGGAGAATGAAGTGTCATATCCCCAAATGCACTAAAGACATACTGTAATTTAAAGATGCCTAACTGATAAACATGAAAGCTCAAAATAACAAACTTTCTTCATAAGAGACTGTCTATGAGGTATACGGTTGATCCTCATCAAATACCACTGACTTTAAGCCAATTCAAATACATGTGTCCTACATCTATTTGAAGTTGGAAGGGGGATTTATGTCAGAGTATATGAATATTATGATGAATATTACATATGTGTACATATATATATATATATATATATATGTATATTTTATACACTGTATATGTTAGATGAGAACTCAGGATTAATTAAACATGAGTTTGTTGAACACAGCTTCTAATACACGTCTATCAGGATTGACGATCAGTAGAGCCTTTTTGAAACACAAACATTTCTTTTCTAAAGGAAATAGCTCAGTGACCCTATTCATTTGACTATATATGCAGATTTTTATAACCTCAGAACATTTGGTGAGGTGAGAAAAGAATGTGTTCAAGGACCCCTTTGGAATTTGACACGTGTGATACAACAGTTCTATCTCACTGAATCTCTATTTGAAGACTTACTGCAAAAACCCCTCTTGGGGGAAGGTGACACAAATAAAATCAAATACTCATCTGCACTTCTGGCTAAACAGGAAATATGCTGTTTTAAAGACTCTTACAACTCCTCATGGATTGACCCCATGTGGTGAGTATGAGACAAAAAGTCTGGCAACTGAAGTTACTGAAAAGTTAGAATGTTAGGATAATACAGTGAAGACAAATGACTTACATTATGATTCATGATATATATATATTAAAATTAAGCACATTGTATTAGGTGGATGATTGCTGCAGGGGATATTTATATAGGAAATAAATTCAGATATACATAGAAATGATGTATATGTTTTGAAAACACAAAAGATCTTACTTAGCCTCTGTGTGTTTAAAAACATGAATAGATGTTTATGGACCTGAAGAGAAGTGATTATTAACATTTATTTTCTTATTTCAGATCTACATAGACAGGATTCACTTGGAATACAGTACAATACTGAATTAAAAATAAGCTATTATTCACATGTAAATGCCAGAATACTGATAAAATTATAATGCATTTTAAGCTAATAATTAGCAGTGTTAAATTACCTTAATATAATAAAATGTTAATAATATAACATATTTGGTATCAGAATAATCAGAAAAAATAACCTAATATTAACCATCTGTAATTGGGGTTATATATGATTAATGCAGAGAGTGTGATCTGATTAAATAACCATTTTATAAAAAAAAAAATTAACTTGCTTAAAAATGTCAGAAATGCTGTATTGTATTGCTATGTTGTACTGTATGCTGCCACCTGGTGTTATGTTGCGAGAACTACAGCCAGAAGGTTCTTTCTGGCTGTTAAAAATGAAATTTCCAAGGGCCAATCCGATTTAGACTTCCCAGATAACCAATGGGAAGGTCAGCTCCCGTAGTGCCACCCACATGATGTCATCAATGATTATATAATGGGAGTGTTGAATGCACAAGGGAGAGTTGTCTGTAACTTGTTGAAAATTAGTGATCTGATTTTGGCTGCGATATACCTAAAAAAAAAAAAAGTTCACTTCAGCAAGGAGCTTAAAACTTATCCTTGATTTGTGCAAAAACCTTCTTTCAAATGAGATGACCTAAAGACCGCTACGAATTGGTTCAAAATTGGTGAAGTATATTGTATTTTAAATTGGTAGTTATAAGCCTAGGTTTTGTTCAAATCTGTGTCTGAATTGGCTAAGTAACTCATCTATACAAGTTCTGATATTGTCGGTTAATTTTGTATTAGGATAAATTGCAGTTAAATAGCAGAATATATATTTTATCCTATTGTTTTATAAACACTGTTTAGAATTGTATTGCTTGGATGTTAAAGGTTTTTAGTCCCATTGTGTTAAATAAATAAGGCTGAATTGTGAAGGTATATTGTTCTGGGTTTTGTAAGAAGAATAGCATATCTTAAGAGTTGGTTTTAACGCATATATACATTTTGTTTCATTTCCTTTTATTGCAAATATACTTCAATATGTTTATGGATATTAACTAAATAAAAGAATTCAGATATTTATATTAATTGTATGGTCTAGTAGGTGCATGGTTGATAAGGGTTTCTACTTCTTTGTATTGTGTTTATAACCCTGCCATAAACTTATATATATTATTTGGATAGCACTACTAAGATTTTCATAAATATACTGACAGTACGCAACACTACCTTATCTGTATGGAATATCAGATAAGGGGAATCACACTGTAAGGCAGATAACGCTGAAACTCTTCGAGCCGAAGAGATAGCTACCAAAAACAGAACTTTCCAAGATAAAAGCTTGATATCTATGGAATGCAGAGGTTCAAACGGAACCCCTTGAAGAACTTTAAGAACTAAATTTAAGCTCCAAGGTGGAGCAACAGGTTTAAACACAGGCTTGATTCTAACTAAAGCCTGACAAAACGCCTGAACGTCTGGAACATCTGCCAGAAGCTTGTGCAGAAGAATAGACAGAGCAGAAATCTGTCCCTTTAAGGAACTAGCTGACAATCCCTTCTCCAATCCTTCTTGGAGAAAGGATAATATTCTAGGAATCCTGACTTTACTCCATGAGTAACCCTTGGATTCACACCAATGAAGATATTTACACCATATCTTATGATAGATTTTCCTGGTGACAGGCTTTCGAGCCTGAATTAAGGTATCAATGACCGACTCAGAGAAACCACGTTTTGATAAAATCAAATGTTCAATCTCCAAGCAGTCAGCCGCAGAGAAATTAGATTTGGATGTTTGAATGGACCTTGGAGTAGAAGGTCCTGCCTCAGCGGCAGAGTCCATGGTGGAAGGGATGACATGTCCACCAGATCTGCATACCAAGTCCTGCGTGGCCACGCAGGTGCTATCAAAATCACTGAAGCTCTCTCCTGCTTGATCTTGGCAATCAGACGAGGAAGGAGAGGAAATGGTGGGAACACATAAGCCAGGCTGAAGGACCAGGGCACTGCTAGAGCATCTATCACCGCTGCCTGGGGATCCCTTGACCTGGACCCGTAACAGGGAAGCTTGGCGTTCTGACGAGACGCAATCAGATCCACTTCTGGTTTGCCCCATAGTTGAATCAGCTGGGCAAATAACTCCGGATGGAGCTCCCACTCCCCTGGATGAAAAGTCTGTTGACTTAGAAAATCCGCCTCCCAGTTCTCTACTCCTGGGATATGGATAGCTGAGAGATGGCAAGAGTGAACCTCTGCCCATAGAATTATCTTTGAAACCTCCAACATTGCCAGGGGGCTTCTTGTCCCCCCCTGATGGTTGATATAGGCTACAGTCGTGATATTGTCCGACTGAAATCTGATGAACCTGACCGCAGCTAGTTGAGGCCAAACCTGAAGAGCATTGAATATCGCTCTCAGTTCCAGAATGTTTATCGGAAGGAGGGCTTCCTCCTTTGTCCACGAACCCTGAGCCTTCAGGGAGTTCCAGACTGTGCCCCAGCCAAGAAGGCTGGCATCTGTCGTCACTATAGTCCATTCTGGCCTGCGGAAACTCATTCCCCTGGACAGATGGACCCGAGAGAACCACCAGAGAAGAGAATCCCTGGTCTCTTGATCCAGATTTAGCAGAGGGGACAAATCTGTGTAATCCCCATTCCACTGAGCATGCAAAGTTGCAGTGGTCTGAGATGTAGGCGGGCAAACGGAACTATGTCCATTGCCGCTACCATTAGGCCGATTACTTCCATACACTGAGCCACTGACGGCCGAGAAGTGGAATGAAGAGCACGGCAGGAAGTTAGAAGCTTTGATAACCTGACCTCTGTCAGAAAAAATTTCATTTCTACTGAATCTATAAGTGTTCCTAGGAAGGAAACTCTTGTGAGAGGGGAGAGAGAACTCTTTTCTTCGTTCACCTTCCACCCGTGAGACCTCAGAAAGTCCAGAACAATGTCCGTATGGGACTTGGCGATTTGAAAATTCGACGCCTGTATCAGAATGTCGTCTAGGTAAGGAGCCACCGCTATGCCCCGTGGCCTTAGAACCGCCAGTAGGGACCCTAGAACCTTCGTAAAGATTCTTGGTGCCGTGGCTAACCCGAAGGGAAGAGCCACAAACTAGTAATGCCTGTCTGTCTAAGAAGGCGAACCTGAGGAACTGATGATGATCTCTGTGAATCGTAATGTGGAGATAAGCATCCTTTAAGTCCACGGTAGTCATATATTGATCCTCCTGGATAATAGGGAGGATGGTTCGGATAGTCTCCATCTTGAAGGATGGGACCCTGAGAAATTTGTTTAGGATCTTGAGATCCAAGATTGGTCTGAAAGTTCCCTCTTTTTTGGGAACTATAAACAGATTTGAATAGAAGCCCTGCCCCTGTTCCTCCCTTGGAACTGGGTGGATCACTCCTATAACCAGCAGGTCTTGAACACAACGTAAGAATGCCTCTCTCTTTATCTGGTTTACAGATAATTGTGAGAGATGAAATCTCCCCTTTGGAGATGAAGCTTTGAAGTCCAGAAGATATCCCTGGGAAACAATCTCTAATGCCCAGGGATTCTGGACGTCTCTTGCCCATGCCTGGGCGAAGAGAGAGAGTCTGCCCCCCACTAGATCCGGTCCCGGATCGGGGGCTACTCCTTCATGCTGTCTTAGAGGCAGCCGCAGGTTTCTTGGCCTGCTTCCCCTTGTTCAAAGCCTGGTTAGGTCTCCAGACTGGTTTGGACTGGGCGAAATTTCCCTCTTGTTTTGCATTAGAGGAAACTGAAGCTGCGCCACTCTTGAAGTTTCGAAAGGAACGAAAATTATTCTGTTTGGTCCTTAACTTATTGGACCTATCCTGAGGAAGGGCGTGACCTTTTCCTCCAGTAATATCAGAAATGATCTCCTTCAGACCGGGCCCGAATAGGGTCTGTCCCTTGAAGGGGATGTTAAGAAGCTTAGACTTTGAAGTAACGTCTGCTGACCAGGACTTAAGCCATAGCGTCCTACGCGCCAAAATGGCAAAACCTGAATTCTTAGCTGTTAGCTTGGCTAAATGAAAAATGGCGTCAGAAATAAAGGAGTTAGCTAACTTAAGAGCTTTAATCCTGTCTAGAATATCATCTAACGGGGTCTCCACCTGTAGAGCCTCCTCAAGAGACTCAAATCAAAAAGCCGCTGCAGCAGTAACTGGGGCAATGCATGCAAGAGGCTGGAGAATAAAACCTTGATGGATAAAAATTTTCTTAAGGAGACCCTCCAATTTTTTATCCATAGGATCTAGGAAAGCACAACTGTCCTCGACGGGGATAGTTGTATGCTTAGCTAGGGTGGAGACTGCTCCCTCCACCTTAGGAACCGTCTGCCACGAGTCCCGTATGGTGGCATCTATGGGAAACATCTTTTTGAAAGCAGGAGGGGGAGAGAACGGCACACCTGGTCTATCCCATTCCTTAGTAATAATTTCCGAAAACCTCTTAGGGACTGGAAAAACATCAGTGTAAACAGGTACTGCAAAGTATTTGTCCATTTTACACAATTTCTCTGGAACCACAATGGGGTCACAGTCATCCAGAGTCGCTAAAACCTCCCTAAGCAATAAGCGGAGGTGTTCAAGCTTAAATATAAATGCTGTCATCTCAGAATCAGACTGAAGTAACGCCTTCCCTGAGTCTGAAATGTCACCCACAGATAGAAGCTCACCTGCTTCGGCTTCTGAGCATTGTGAGGGTATATCGGACACAGGCAATAAAGCGTCAGAAAGCTCTGTATTAATTCTAGCCCCAGAGCTGTCTCGCTTTCCTTGTAGCCCTGGCAGTTTGGAGAATACCTCTGAGAGGGTAGCATTCATAACTGCCGCCATGTCCTGTAAGGTAAAAGAATTAGATGCGCTAGATGTACTTGGCGTCACTTGAGCGGGAGTTATAGGTTCTGACACATGGGGAGAGTTAGATGGCATAATCTCCTTCTTTTCAGTCAGAGAATCCCCTGGAGATAAATCTTTAAGCGCCATAATATGGTCTTTATAGTTTATAGAAATTTCATTCTAATAGGGGGTTCCACAATGGCTTCCAAACATATTGAACAAGGAGTTTCCTCTATGTCAGACATGTTTAACAGACTAGTAATGAGACAAGCAAGCTTGGAAAACACTTTAATAAAGGTGAAACAGCAATTAAACAAAAACGTTACTGTGCCTTTAAGAGAAAAAAGCTAGCACTTAAACTGCAAAACAGTGAAAAAATACAGTAAAATCTTTGAAATTTTTACAGTGTGAATAAGGGAATAAAGCAGCATTGCACCCACTTGCAAATGGATGATTAACCCCTTAGGCCCCAAACCGGATTGAAAAACGTTAAAAATCAATTGAGCACCATGCCACAGCTCTGCTGAGGCTCCTACCTGCCCTTAAATATGATTTTGTGCAGAAATAACCCCTTTGAAATGGTTCTCAGATGCCAGAGGACTCTTCTAGGGAAGCTGGATGTCTCAGTCTGTATTAAAACTGCGCAGTTAGAGCGCAAAAATAGGCCCCTCCCACCATGTACTGGATGTCAGAGGGGCCTTAAGAAAATACTCCTAGGAGTATCTGACTAGTCATGTGGAAACTAGGCCCCAAATAAAGACTTATCTCCCTCTGAGAAAAAACTTCCTATTTATGAAATCATGTAAACGTTTTGTCACTAAGCAATATGAATATTAACATGAGTATTACCCTGTTATGTAAGCATGATCCCAGTCGCTGTTAAATCACTGCATCAGGCTTAACTCAAATACACAAGGCTCTGTCAGCATTTTCTAGAACTTATTCCTCTCTCTAGAGATAAAAATACCGAACATACCTCAAAGCAGGTAATCTGCAGGCCGTTCCCCCAACTGAAGTTTTCCCATATTTATAAGTTATGTGTGAGAACAGCAATGGACCTTAGTTACAAACCGCTAAGATCATCAAATCTCCAGGCAGAATTCTTCTTCTAATTTCTGCCTGAGAGAAAAACAGTACAACGTTTAAAAATAACAAACTCTTGATTGAAGGTAAAACTACACTAAGTCACCACATATCTCTTGATACTTCCTTTCTTGTCGAGAGTTGCAAGAGAATGACTGGGGGTGGCAGTTAGGGGAGGAGCTATATAGAGAGCTCTGCTGTGGGTGTCCTCTTGCAACTGAGAATATCCCACAAGTAATCGATGAACCCGTGGACTGGATACACCTTACAAGAGAAATAATTATTTCATTACTCAGATAGAGCATATCATTTAAACAACTTTCCAGTCTACTTCTATTATCTAAATTTGCTTTATTCTCTTGGTATTCTTTGTTGAAGAAACTATGCACACATGGGTGGGCCAATAACATGAGGCATATATGTGCAACCACCAATCAGCAGCTCTAAACTTAACTAGATATGCTTTTGAGCAAAGGACTCAAATAAAACAAAACATATTAGATAATAGAAATACATTGGAAAGTTGTTTAAAATTGAATGCTCTCACTTGAAAAAAAAATGGGTTTGAATTCCCTTTAAGGCAGACTTAGCTGTGTGACTTACCTCTTCAGCTGTGTCTTTCTCCAAGCGAACAATCTTGTTTTCCCAGTAAATTCGTTGGGACTCCAGCTGACTGGTAAGTAAGTAGGAATACTGCAAAAAGAGGGGACACAATAGGAATATCAGACTTTTCGTTAATAAAAATGCATGTAAGTGTAAAAATATACCACTAGCACTAGGCTTAATAGGTTTATATTTGTATTTAAAGGGGCATTCTAATGCAAATATGACATGAGGTACAAAACAAGTTTTATGCGTTACCTCTAACTGCAGAGAGTCGATCTTTTCCTCTTGGCAGGTGTCACCCTCACATTCATACTGAACTATTTTGCCATCTGTCTTACTTGCAACCAATCGATGGACATAATTATCTAAAGTCAGAAACAACAGAAATAAAAGGAAGCTAACCTAAACACTAAAATGAGTCAATAAATGTCAACAAGATCATTGTAGCTGAAAGTTAAGATGGACATAAAACTCTCAAATAACAAAATGGCCAACAGAGTGAATTTGTGTGCACTATTTTTACTTTTTTATTAAAGATAATTTTGCTAAAACTTTTGTATAGTTCAATAAAAAAAGGGAACAGTAAAGTCAATACATATTTTCATTGGTGGCAACTTAAACGAACATGAAACCCAACATTCTTCTTTCATTATTCAGATAGAGCATACATAAAAAATAAAAAATAAAAAGTTAGCAAATGTTTCTATTGTGAAATGTACTTTGTTCTTTAGAAAAGCAGGTAGGTAGGCTCAGAAGCGTGCTGGTGGCAGTTTTGCAAGAATAACAATATTAAACATTTGCAAGTGCACTAGATGGCTCGTGATCTCTGCCATGTAGTGCTCCAGACACGTGCACGCTACCTCATTTCAACAAAGAATACCATAAGAACAAAGCAAATTTTATAATAGATGTAAAAAAAAAAAAAAAGGTTTTTGGTTAATCACAAAAGAAAAATGTTGGGTTTCATGTCCCTTTAAAGGAATATTAAAGTTAATGGTCTTTTTTGATATCTAAAAAAGGCATTTTCAAATGTATTACTTTTTTCTTTTTAAAGAATGGATGTTCCTGGGCGGTTTTGTTTTTATGCATGCGGGTTATGACACTGTCACGTATCATCTAGTGAGCTTCTATCCCACAGACCACTTGTGCACTTCCTGGTTTTCAATCAGTTTAAACAGCTTTAGCATAACCTTTTTTCCATGTAAAAATATTTTAACACGTTTAAACAGTGTTCTATGACGTACATGATAGAGTTTAAAGTGACAGTCTACACCAGAATTTTTATTGTTTTAAAAGATAGATAATCCCTTTATTACCCAGTTTTGCATAACTAACACATTTATAATAATATACTTTTAACCTCTGTGATTATCTTGTATCTAAGCCTCTGCAAACTGCCCCTTTTTCATTTCTTTTGACAGACTTGCAGTCTAGCCAATCAGTGCCTGCTCCCAGATAACTTCACGTGCACGAGCACAGTGTTATCTATATGAAATATGTGAACTAACACCCTCTAGTGGTGAAAAACTGTTAAAATGCAATCTGAAAGAGGTGGGCTTAAAGGTCTAAGAAATTAGCATATGAACCTCCTAGGTTAAGCTTTCAACTAAGAATACCAAGAGAACAAAGCAAAATTGGAGATAAAAGTAAATTGGAAAATTGTTTAAAATTGCATGCTCTATCTGAATCATGAAAGTTTATTTTGGCCTAGACTGTCCCTTTAACGTAAAAGGGACATAAAAGAAGAACATGCTCTTATGTGTTGGAATATTTTATTACCCTGTTGCTTGAATATTCAGCTATGTGTTTAAACCGTGCAAAAGGAGTTAAACAGATAAGTCAGGAATGCACTACTGAGAGCTAGCTGAACACATCTGGGGGCCAATGACATTAGGCGTATATGCATTAATAGCCTGTTATTAGCTCCCTGCTCCTGAGCATACCTAGGCATGCTTTTAAGCAAAGGATACCAACAGAACAAAGTAAATCTAATAACCGACCGTGCCATAAGACTAAGTGCAGCTCGCTCCTGCTCTGTCTGACAGCAGGAGCGAGCTTCACTTAATGTTATGGCGCGGTCGGGCCGGGCTGTGACTATACAGCTGGCCCGATGCGCTGAGTAAAAAAAACAAACCCGCTCAGCAGAGAGCGGGTCTGTAAAAGCGGCATATTTTTAAAATAATCAAAGGGAAAAAAGGCTTTTATAACTATAGCACTAACATAATGTTATATAATTTTGCACTATGTGCAGAATTATATAACATTATTTTTTAGGTTTACTGACACTTTAATGATTATGGATCATACTAAATTACCAATGCTCTCAATGACTCACCTCCAGCATAGTCCCAGACTCTGTGATTGGTTAGTTGCATTGCATAGGTATGCTGTGTTTCCTCAAAGTGCTTATATGCATGTCTGCTAACATATCGACCACAACCAATGTGACCACAGATTAAACAAATCCAAAGATTCTGCAAAGGAAAATTAAATGTATAACTGATGTTATTTTACAAATACTTATTATTTACACCAATTCATATTTTAAAAAATATAATTCTCTCATTAAAAACACATTAAGCTGTGTTTCTATAAAGTACCAGGTTTTCCCCTTTATCTTATCTCATTTGCTGCAAACAATTCAAAACAAACAGTTTAAAAAAGGCAATAAAGTAACCAAACATGGAACAGTGTTAACAATTGGCTGAGGAAAAAGCCTGTTAGAAACCCTGTTATACGTTGCGTGTCCTTCAAGGGTTTTTGGCCCTGTAAGAGCGAGGTCTTTAAGAAATTGGCGAGATGTGCTATTACAACTACCCTCACTCCTGAAGGCATAGGGCTATAGTGTAGTCTTGCTGCTGTCGTCTAGAGACATGGAGGTCCATTTATCAAGCTCTGTATGGAGCTTGTGGGCCCGTGTTTCTGGCGAGTCTTCAGACTCACCAAAAACAGCAGTTATATAAATAACCCTGTCCGCCTGCTCTGATGAGGTGGACAGAGATCACCACAATTCAACCCGATTGAGTACGATCGGTTGATTGACACCCCCCTGCTGGCAGCTGAATGGCCACGAGTCTGCAGGGGGCGGCGTTGCACCAGCAGCTCACAAGAGCTGCTGGTGCAATGCTGAATACGGAGAGCGTGTTGCTATCCGCATTCAGCAATGTCTGTCGGACCTAATCCGCACTGTCGGATCAGGTCCAACATACATTTGATAAATAGGCCTCATGCAGTCTAACCCCGTCAATTGAAAACAACATCCGATATACATTGTACATTAGCTGTTAAGGGGTTAACTACAGTAGAATTGCATAATCAATAAACACATTATAAAAAGACAATGCAATAGCACTTACTCTGAATTGTAAATGAGCAGTAGATTTTTTTTTATGACAAATTTCAAAACTTACTTAAAGTGGCATAAAACATGTTGAGATCTGTGCATATACTAAAAGGGCTAATTAAAGGGCCATCTACACCAGAATTTTTATTGTTTTAAAAGAAAGATAATCCCTTTATTACCCATACCCTATTTTTGCATTACCAACACAGTTATTCTAATACACGTTTTACCTCTGTGATTATCTTGTATCTAAGCATTTGCAAACGGCCCCCTTATTTCAGTTCTTTTGACAGACTTGCACATTAGCCAATCAGTGCTTACTCCTAGGTAAATCCACGTGCGTGAGCACAGTATTATCTATACGACACACATGAACTAACACCCTCTAGTGGTAAAAAAAACATCAAAATGCATGCATTAAGGGGCAGCCTTCAAGGTCTAAGAAATTTGCATATGAACCTCCTAAATTTAGCTTTCAACTAAGAATACCAAGAGAACAAAGCAAAATTGGTTATAAAAGTAAATTAGAAAGTTGTTTAAAATTACATGTCCTATCTTAATCATGAAAGTTTATTTTTGACTAGACTGTCCCTTTAAGTAAAAATAGTTTGCAGAATTTTTTAAAAAAAAATTGCTGGCAAGTATTTTAAAATCATTTTCAAAAGGGGGACGTTACGATCACAATCGCAGTTATCTGAAACTACCGGAGGTGTTTTCTCTAAAGGTCTCAAGTACGCACAGTTAATACACTTAGTAGGAACATCACCCCACAAACATGATTTGCTGAGGGATTTAACAAAATTTGAGCGTTTATGTCTTGGAGGAGTGCCACCGCGGGGGTCACTTTCAATCGCGAAAAATATGCTAGATGAATCCCTTTCTTTGCCACCTTCCTCCTACGATTTACATTGGCAGGTGGATCTGGGTCCTCCTATCACTAAAGAGCACTGGCAGAATATATTTTACAATACCGCAAAATCATCTTCCTTCCCCTAGGATTCTTGAGTTGAATCTTAAAATACTATTTAGGTGGTACCTTACACCTGAGAGAATTAAGAATATATACCCCAACGCTAATGTCTCCTGTTGGAGGGGGTGTGGGGCTCTGGCACAATGACACACATTTGGTGGCGTTGTCAGATACTGCATCCTTTTTGGGAAGAGATTACAAACCGCTTGAAAATGGTCATGGGTAACTCATCTACACTACCTCCTACCACTGCACTCCTAAACCTTAGGCCAGACAAGATGTGTAAAATTAAATGGAAAATGTTACAATTTAGCCTTAATAGTGCAAGACAGCTAATAGCGCACAATTGGAAAACATCAGCAGTTCCCACGCTTCATGAGTGGTTGCACACAACACAACTGAACTCCTCGCAATAGAGGAATATTCATATTTCAAAAATGGTAATCTGAAATTTTTCCACGACGTCCAGTTTTTCTGGGAGACTTTACATACACTCTCCACCACAAACAAGTATTACACAGTAGTACTCTGTAGTTCGACAACACTTAACCCATCCGGATCCCCCGCCCCCCCTCCTTCCTCTTTTCATTGATACAGCCATATGAGACTTGTATGGTACTTTGTTTGTACGAAACATATATCTTGGACCCGTTTCAATTGTTAATCTGTTGATCTACATGATCTCTCCAACACCTGTGATTAACTCTGAACTCAGTTGTAGATGATGTTTATAAGAGGTCTTTTTCTTGTCTTTATATGTATGGATTGACAGAGCATGCTGTACAATTCAGGATGATGTAAGGAATTTTGTGTCCAGCTGATATTTTGAACATTGTATCGCCATGGTTATTCAATAAAACGTTTGAAAAAATAAAATAATAATTTAAAAAAAAAAGCAAAATTTGTAACAAAGCCATGCTGTCTGGAGCAGTCAGCTCCACCCACCCTTATCAGTGTTTAGACACAGGTATTTTATGTCAACTGAGTTCACAACTTCTAGGCATGCTCCAGCAGATAATCCCTATTCACTTTTGCATTCTACCAAAACAACAATAGATATAGATACAACCATAGAAGGAATTGTGTGTGGGGAGTTAGAGCTTTGCAATTCAGAAACTAAAAAGAAAGGGTTAATGGCGAGGCACTGCAGTATAAATTTGCAGGTAAAGTAATTAAAGTACATATTATTATATTTTGTCTCTATCCCAACTTGTTTTATGTCCCTTTAAATTTGTTGCCCCTTTTGAATCATGTGACAGCTATCAGCCAATCACATATTTATACATATACACTGTGTACTTTTGCACATGCTCAGTAGCTGGTAGATCAGAAAATGTGTATGTGTATATAAAAATATTTTGCACAGTTAGATAATGAAAGTAAATTGGAAGGTCTCTTAAAACGGAATGTTCTATATGAATCATGAAAGGTTCATTTTGACTTTATTGTCCCGTTAAAATGGTCATACTCCGATACCAGACACCTGATCCCGAGACCGGAAGGGGCGGTGCTACACAGCGTGCATGGCGTGCGTGTACTGAAGGTGCTCTGAGCAAGGCCGGAGCACGGAGCTTCATCACCGCCAAACACTGTATCCCCTTGGCGCCTCTTAGCGTCTGGGGTCTCCCCTGGAGGAGATTGAACAGCCTCTGCTATACGGCTGTTGTTACCCGGATCTCACTATAGACACGGTCCTGGTCCGTGGTCTGGGCCGCTGCAAAACTCACTATTGCAACCTGTGAATCCCTCACAGGCAGGTTGGGAATTCTGCATACAAAGAAGCCATCTATTATCCTCAAGCCCCAGCCGGTTCTGGGTATAAAACTTGAATTATCTTCTGCCTACCTGTCTACAGATGATTTGTCTGCCCTGGATGGAAGCAGTGAAAGCAGCAGCTTGGGACAGCATAGGGCTAAATATGCTCGCAAGTTGGTAAGACTTCCTATTTTTTCTCTCTCATCTGTTGTTGCTGAGAAGCTTTTCTGAGACCTTAAACATTGTCTAAGTGGGAAATACAAGCTTCTAGATAAATGAGCAGGATTTCAACAGCCCAAGAACTGCCTTATAATAATGAAAGGTTGTTATGAAATATAAAAACCAACGCCCTTTAATATATGAAAGGAGAAGCTCAGCAAAAAGATTGTTCTGTGGGTTTATGCAGTAATTGCCTAGTGAATGCTCAGTGTAAGCTTTAATTGTGCAGAAAAGTTATGTTCTCCCTTTATGCTGGATGCAGACCCAGAGTCACCAGTAAAAAAGCTGTAGCGGTCTGTGGGAACTTACACTTCTGAACTAAAGGAGGGAATTCTGCTGTTACAATCTTTATGCCCTATAGTTATAACAAGGGCTATCATTGGCTCCCTCCTGAGAGGACTAAGCTCAAGCAAGCACAAAGCTAAGTCACCTGGCTCTAATTCTGGCCAAATTGTTTCTAATGCTGTTTTATAGTCAAATATATATATGAAATCCTGAATACGCTGCTGAACCTACTGCCAAGTACTCTGCAGTTAAAAATTACATGCTAGCATAATTGCCTAAGTTGGAATTCCTTTCTGACTGAATCTGAGTACTACCACTTCAAAACCTTGCTTTAACAAGTCGGATCTTACTTTTTGGCCTCGCCTGAGGATAGACTTACCGGGTGGTTACCTTGTATTGCTGGCTAAGTCAGACTAACATACTATAAGGAAAAGAATGAAGGATAGTGTACTTTACACTGAATAAGTTCTCTTTGGCTACTAGCTGTTACTCGCTATTAAGGTTGACCTGAGTGCTATTGTTTTGTATCTGCTCCCTTAGGTTAACTGGCCTTAGAGTAATAAGTTCTGTATATTATCTTTTGCTGGAAGATCAAAAGCCGGAAATGTTTTAAGTATTTTCTTCAAAAGGGGACATTCAAGTTAAAGCAGGGACTCATTGCACTTTTATATAAATTGTATCTTGGGTATTAATGCTCTGCGTTGTTAAATTTTATCCTTCTCTCCTTAAAGGGTGCAGGTTAACTGCTTAATTATTGCTTTGCTTTGTTAAATTTTATCTTTCTCTCCTTAAAGGGTGCAGGTCAATTGCTTAATTTTTTTATGTTTAAACTACATCAATTTGCACGGTTTCTTTTTTCTTGCATATTTGTTATTCTCTCTGATGTTTACTCATGGAAAAGTTTGTTCTCACAGGTAAAAATAAATCCCCTGCCATGCCAGCTAAACTAAAAGAAAGGAAGGGTAAAAATATCAATGATAGTTGTTCTGAAAGCGCTGCTGACACTTCGAGTATAACCTTAAGTAATTTGGATTCCGAAAGTATCGTTAAACAAATAGCTGAGCTCTTACTTCCCCAATTCGATCAGGTCAGGCAGGATTTTTCACTATTATCTGAGGAGGTTAAGCAATTTACCAAAAGAATGAATGAGGTTGAAGATAGGATTTCTATCCTAGAGTATACTAATCATAAAATGGAGCAGGTACTGGAATCTCAGTTAATACAAAATAAAACAACTCAGATAAGATTAGATGAACTTGAAGATCGATCGCGTAGAAACAACCTCAGAATTATAGGTGTACCAGAAACTCCAGAGTTTCAAGATTTGCTACAATTTGTGTCGGTCCACCTACCCCAAATTCTGGGATTGTCTTCTATGCAAATAGAAAGAGCTCACAGGATAGGCCCTTTAAGAGAATCCAGGGATGGGAACATAAGAGCACGCCCAGTAATAGTCAAATATTTAAGCTTTCAAGACAAAGTTAACACATTAAGGAGTTATAGAAAGAAATTCCCATTAATGCTTGGCACTAATAAGATATTGCTATTTCAAGACTATTCCTCAGAAACCGCTCAAAAGAGGCGTAGCATGGCGCCTATATGCACCAAGCTAATTCAAGCAATATTATTGTATCCAGCCAAGATTAAACTTATAGATAAGGATAAATCAATTATACTAAACAATGCTGAAGAGGCGAATGCATTTATTGCAGAAAACTTTCCTCAACTGTAGTTTAATGGTTGTAATTTTGAATGTGAAAAATGCTAGTCATTATGGCCAGGTTTCCGGTTCTTTTTTTGGTTAGTTTTTTTTATTTTAATATCACTAACATTCAGTTAACTCTCCACTATTTGAGGGTATTATTTAAGGTCACTCGTAATGATCTGAGAGGCACTGTGTTCACTTATATACTCAAAACGCAATTTTGTAAAGGTGTGGGTTTTTTTTTTCAGGGATACTTCACACATGTTAAGCAAGTAACACATAAACTTTTTTAATAGGCTGGGATTTCGTGTTCGTTATAGCCCTGTTTCTTAAAGTTTTCACTTTATCACTATGAGGGTGAGGTTAAATCTGCTACTCTGGATGACATTGAGCAGTTCTCAAAGTAAGAAATATAATTCTGGTAAACCAGAGCCAATAAGGAATATGTTATGTCTTTCTTTTTTTTCTTTTCTTTTTGCACATTTGGATTTTTAAAAATATTTTGAAACCGGATAAGGTTGGTTTAGGATGTTATATTACTGTTCTGACTACCCTCATATTTAAAATAGGTTCTGTGAGAAGGCCAGATTTTTCCTGTTTTGTGTTTTTTCTTTGGTATTTATTCATTTGGATTTATCAATATACTTGTGTTACATTTGTTCACCCTTTTTGGAGTAAAAATGAAGAAGATAATATTTTTCTAAAAGTAAGCTTAAACAATTATATTTTTTCTTTTATATACAAATGGTTTAGTTTTGAGCAATCCAGGAATGATCTTTTTTGTTTTTTAACCATTCTACAGTCTGTTAGACTAGGTTACAGTAATTGTATAGCAGTAATGTGGAAGGCTAGGTTTTGCAAGTATGTTTTAATGTTTGTTTGTTTATTCGATCTGTTTTTTTGGGGGTTTTTTTCTCCCCCCCCCCCCCTCTCTACAGATATTTTTTCCGCTCCTATACTTATGAATTTTTTTTTAGATGAAAGATAGTATTAGAATAGCATCATGGAATGTAGGGGGCATCACCTCACCTATCAAGCGTAAAGGTATTCTGAGCTTGTTAAAAAAACATAGTTCAGATATTGTCTTATTGCAGGAAACACATTTAAAAGTCCAAGAGATTCCTAAATTAAAAACACGTTGGGTAGGTGAGGTGATAGCAAACCCTTGTACCGCAAGGAAGAAAGGCGTGGCCTTTCTATTTAATAAGCATTTGACTTATAAAATTCTCTCTCAGGAACTTGATAAAGAGGAAAGATATATTATACTGCACTTCGAGATAGAAGGTATGAAATTGGTTATATGTAATTTATATGGACCAAACAAACCAGATAAAAAAATCTGGGACAGCCTGCAAGTTAAGCTCCTGCAGTTTTGTTCTGAATATCTTGTTGTAGCAGGTGATTTTAATGCAGTTATCTTCCCAGCTTTGGATAGACTTAAACCGATTCAAAACCGCAACAGCAAATTGGAAGCAAGGTTGTTAAGAAATTTTACTACTAATCTAGACTTAAAGGACATATGGAGGATTCAAAATCCAGACAGTAAAATGTACACATGCGAATCTAAATCTCACCAGACTCTGTCTAGAATAGACACTTTTTTTGTAAATGGGAAAGTTCTGGGATTAAAATCCAGAGCTGATATTAAAGAAATCGCTCTTTCAGATCATGCGATTATCTTATTAGATTTAGACATCAGGGCGCATACATTAAACAATATTGGAAGATTTTTCTTCCCCAGGTATTTAGCTTCTGATACTCATTTTAAAAGTTGGTTGCAGACACGCTGGAGGGAATTTTACAAATTTAATTCTCATTATTTAAATAAAATTGAAATTGTGTGGGAGTCTTTTAAGGCTGTTATTAGGGGAGAGATTAAGGCTTATATGATACTAAAAAAGCGAAAAACACAAGCGCGTGATGTTCAATTATCTAACCAACTCCGCAATGCTTTCAATTTATATATTAGTAACACATCCAAGGAAAATTGGGAGAAATACATTCAGAAAAGAGATGTTTTTTTAAACCAAAAGGTTAAAGCTGAAGATCTAAGATCACGGTCATTTTACTATAGACACGGAGGAAGGGCGGGGAAATTTTTAGCGAATTTGGTTAAACATAAACAAAAGAA